>NC_134412.1:79412974-79612974 GCF_038048845.1 Mixophyes fleayi
GTGTGTGTGTGTGTTAGGAAATTTAGACTGTAAGCCCCAATGGGGCAGGGACTGATGTGAGTGAGTTCTCTGTACAGCGCTGCAGAATTAGTGGCGCTATATAAATAAATGATGATGATGATAGACAAAGGAGTGGCTGGGCTGTAAGGTTGAGGAGGGGGGGTTCATAGTCAGCAGTGTGAAATATCTTTTCAAATTAAGCGGGCATTTTGTAACAGCTGTTAAAGCGGAAGTGTCACTGTTCAGTGGTGTCTGTATAATTGACAAGTACTTTTACTGACACTCAGTGGCTGGTGTACGGTGGTGCACCATACCGCCATTTCTCCTTTTACCTTCATTGTAAAACTTTCAAATTCCATTCACATATATTTTCTACATTCCCACTTCTAAATTTTTACTTGGACTACTGGTAACACTAATATTTATACCCTCAGCCTTCAAACCAAATATTGAGAGTTATTTATCATGATTGCACAGGATATGAAGCAGTGAGGCGTACAAGGCAGTAGAGAGTGTTCCTGAATTGGATGTGACCATTACATGATCAGCTTACATCAAATTGTGGGACTCCAGCCTTCCAGTCAGTTGTGATAAATATTGTGATTCGACTGTGTCCATTCTCTTTAATGAGGGTCATTAATGAAGTCAATCCACAAAGAATCTGGCCTTCAAATGCCTTTATGATTCAAGAGGGGTAAGACTAGGATTGCCTTTAGAGGTTCAGGTATTTGGAGAGAGACATTACTGGTAAAAAATGGATATAAAGTCTGCTTTTGATTCACAGAGAGAGTTCAAGGGCAGCCAGAGTTCCAACAGCAAGGTGTAGTAAACACAGCCAAAGTCAAACACACTGAATCCAGCAGCATAAGATATACCAGTCTATAAAGGACAAATATACAGGAATTAGCCTAGGAAAATCTAACAACAGCAAGGCAAATATAGTATGTGTATTTCTGAAGGTCTTGGTCAATCGGCTGTTGGGTAGAAATCATGTCAGCAGAAAGTGTTGACTGATCAGCTACTGGGTAAAAATAACGTGAGCAGAAATTGTAGATCAGCTGCTAGGTAGTGAGCAGTGATTGTCTTGTAAGAGCTTATAAATCAGCTGCAATGTGAAACCCCATTAGCAGTTCAGGAAGCAGGTTGAGTATGGTGACTCAGCAACCTCCAGCAGACAGAAACACAACAACTTGGACATTCAGCGACATCTGTCATGGATTCAGTAGACAACAAAGCAGCAAAAACATAATAGTTATTCATTATTTGGATGGATTTCCATTTATGGGCCCAGATTACACTTTGATATGGTCGGTGGTTTCAGGATCCCATTATTGCAGGATAAGATGCCACACACAGAGAGGTAGATACTGGAAGGGTGCCCGCCACAGAGTAATGATACACAGCTCTCATCACAATGATGCAGGAAGATTGTGGTGTCGAATGCACCCCTGTGTCGGACAATGTCAGTAACTCCAACTTGTTTTTTTACACTATGCTCTCCATACTGTGCTCACCTCACAATTATTAAATGAGTGAGACACATGAATTGCCCCACCAAAAATTAGTAATTAACAAAACATTAGAGAACCATTACAAAATAAATATAGGTGCCATGACGAAGGTAAATAGCATATACTTTGCTTTAGCAACATAAATCTTAAATGTGCAAGGTACTGCAAAACATAAGTATGCTTGAGACCCAGTAGTCCTCGCAACTGCTCCCATATAGCCTCATATACACCAAATGGGCCTATATACCCACATATAGCTCTATAACTACCACATATAGCTACATGCCATTATATAGCCAATATACTACCATATAACCCATATGCCACATATGTCTCTATACGTCCATAGTCCAACAGGCAAAAACATTTCAAAAAATGTAAGTAAAGCTTATTTGAAAAAAAAAAAAAATTTGCCCTTTCACACTGTACCATGGGTTAAATATTAACTGGTACATACCTGTTAACATTCCTGAGTTGGATATAGGAACAATATAGACCACACCCTTATCCACCCAGGCCACACCTCGATCCATCCATACCACACCTCCAAAGTACAATGCCGCATATTCAAATTACAAATCATAACCTACTTTTTGGTGATGAAAATGGGGCATGTTTGAGGGGAAGCAATTGTGCTGTGACTCTGAGTTTCATTTCAGCTCTGCCTACTGTCTATTGAATGGAGATGTTTTGGTGAGATATTAGATCCCTCTAAACACTACTTCTGTCACATAACGGTCTACTGTTGTATCGCTGTCATAGAATGGATCACTATTAAGTAACAGAATAATGTTTCCAGTAGAGATCTGATCTGATCTCTGTGTTTTGGATAAGGTTTTGGTTCTAAAACGTGTTTTGTGTATTGGTTTTGTGACAATTTTGAAGATGTTGCCTATAGCAACCAATGAGATTCTAGTTACCATTTATTTAGTACATTCTACAAAATGACAGCTAGAATCTCATTGGCTGCTAAAGGCAACATCTTGCAGCTTGATACATTTACCCCCTGATGTCACAGATTCAACTACTGTGACAATACTTATCAGTGCCTCGTCTTTCCTTATTTACTTCAACTCTCAGTGTTTCCTTATATTGTTCTCAATTAATTAATCCTCGTAAATATTATATATTCTGAGTATTAGGAAATCTGTGCATTCCTTAGCACTTTTTACAATTTTTTATCTCTCCCTTTTCAGTCAGGAATTTATTAATTTTTTCCACCATAAATCGCAGCCTGGTTTATTTATACTGATTAAATCTGTGCTCTGCTCTCTTGTCTTCTGTTTTCTATATAAACGCTTAGTTGCTCTCTCTATTTCTCTCAGTTGTATTCTTTCCCCCTGTTCACTGCCTCTTACCCGGGGCCTTTCTCTCTGCTCAGTTCTTCAGCTGTTAGGTCTTCCATGGTCAGCCTGGATTTGATTGGTTCAGAGGGTTGGGTCATGTGGTCAATTCTGCGTTATAATTTACATTGGATATGTAGCACCCATTTCCCAGGTGTGCTCATGTACAAGGTCTTTGTAGTAGAATAATAGATCACACCTTGTATCTCCTGCGCAGTGCCTCCTCCTTAGTCAGCATCATGTGACGTCTTCATTGGGTAATGTTCAGGAAACCTGCAACACCAGACGGAGACTAAGGGAACCCTCTGCCCAGCTCCTATCTATAACCACAGACACACACATCAAATTAACTTTGAGTTTTGGCAAAACCGCCCTCATGTTTTGGTTTTGGTTTTGGATCCCTATTTTTTTCTAAAATACCATTTTTTTTTTTGCTAAAATCACATAAAATCACTTTTTTTGTTACTACATTATTATTAAACTCAATAACATTAATTTCTAGTCATTTTCAGTCAATTTTTGCAAAGTAACCAGAACACTGCTATCCTTCTTGTTTCTGTATGAGCAATGGCACTGGAGAGTGGAGAGTGACAAGAGCACTGCAACCCCTGTTTCTGTATGAGGAATGTCATTGGAGAATGGAGAGTGACAAGAACACTGCTACCTCTGTTTCTGTGTGAGCAATGTCACTGGAGAATGGAGATTGGAGAGTGACAAGAGCACTGCAACCCCTGTTTCTGTATGAGCAATGGCACTGGAGAGTGGAGAGTGACAAGAGCACTGCAACCCCTGTTTCTGTATGAGGAATGTCATTGGAGAATGGAGAGTGACAAGAACACTGCTACCTCTGTTTCTGTGTGAGCAATGTCACTGGAGAATGGAGATTGGAGAGTGACAAGAGCACTGCTACCCCTGTTTCTGTATGAGCAATGGCACTGGAGACTGGAGAGTGACAAGAACACTGCTACCCCTGTTTCTGTGTGAGCAATGGCACTGGAGACTGGCACTGGAGACTGGAGAGTGACAAGAACACTGCTACCCCTGTTTCTGTGTGAGCAACTTTCTGAGGGCCTTTGGCCCCAACCTCTCATTGTTCTACCATCCAATGGACTGTTTCGATAGACAGATCTTCCTGCTGATCTCTCTCCAGCTGTTTCCTACAGATCCTCTGCAAGTCACCCAACTCCAATTGACTCAGTCAGGAATGCTGCTTAGTCAGTGCAGCTTCTGAAACTGCCAATGCAGTGACACATTCTCTCACAGGTGGTGCCACCACTGTTCCTTAGTGACACATGTCTCTCTTCTCTGGAGCTGGCACATAGACCCTATATTCCTCAGGCAATCCAGCCTGATTTGCAGTTATTCTAGACAAAGCATCTACATCAATGTTGCCTTTCCCAGGTCGGTACTTCAGTGTGATGTCATACACAGCCAAAGCCATCGATGTCCTGTGGCATTCACCTTGTTGTCTGAATGTATGTCAACAGACTGTTGTCGGTATGAACTTCAAACATAGCACCATATAAATAGTCATAAAGACAGTGGAAAAATGGTTCATTTCAACACCAAGAATTCTAGCTTATGTACGGGGTAATTCTGCTATCTGGGTGATAACCCTTGGCTCACATAGCACACAGGCTTCACCTAGCATCCCTGTTCCTGGTAAAGGACGACTCCCAGTCTGTCAATAAATGCAATAGAACATATGGTAGGTCTGATGTAACATAGGTGACTACAGTTCTCCACTATCGTTCTCAGCATGGCTGCTCTCAGAAATGGTGTCTGTCAGTCTGACCCACTCCAAACAATTCTAAAACTCTCCTCTAGTCCCTTCCTTTCCTTTACTGTGCCTCTGAGTTTGGAACCCAACCCCTGGTCCCACAGAACAGTTTTCTCCAATTCTCCCTCTCTCAACGCCTCTGGTTTCTGGCTCCCAGCTTCTCTCACACAACCTCCTCTCAACTTTCTAGCTTCTCCTTTCTCTGATTTCCCAGCTTCCCATTTAGGTTTCCCTTCCAGCCTCTCCATCTCTCTCTGACCTCTGTCTCGCTGCAAGGCAGTCTGGGGGATGTAGTTTCCGAAGCAGTCTCCCTGTTTTCTGTTTCACATGCACTGCAGGTCACAAGGGTTGACGTTACATATAATATACTAACAACTCTGGTCCTTATACACAAGTGATGGGCAATAGGCAAGATAAGGAGATATAGGAATGATATAAAGTAGAGTTAGACAGATATTTCTAACTAATGACTGAAATGTAATATATTTACACTCTACATATACTGTATTTATAGTCTTGTCAATATTTAAAAATGCAACGAGCCATTACATACCAAATATTCTCTGAATGTTCAGATTTGTATTCCTGGTATATTTTGTTCCTCGTCCATACAGGAACATGATGCAGCTAATAAGGTAATAAAACAAGTAAAATATTAATGAGACATATGATAATACTATGCATCATAATTTATTTTATCTCTGTCATCCTTTAGATCTATTAGTCTCTGTTGTAACGTTTTTATAGATTAATCAGGACATCTAAGAACAGAAGTAAAACTTTGACAACAATAGGCTATTCTGAGACTGAATCATTTCCAAATTACAGTGAGACACTAATGGGGAAATTTATTAGCGTGTGGTTTGATCAAACATGCAATTTGATGTACGGTTTATGAATCATGCAATTTACTAAAGGGAAAACCACACATGAAATCGCATGAACCAAAACTGCAAGGTTTCATACCACATAAGCATCAGCATGCATATAGGTACAAGTGAATAATGTGTTGCCCCTTTAAAAACGAAATAACTATTGCTGCCTGTAGTACTAAGTAACTATTGCCACCATAAAAAAAAGTAAAGATAAATAATGGCCCATAAGAAATAGAGAGTTAATGCATTCATGATAAATAAAGAGTTAATGGCCCATAATTAATAATATTATTTCCCACCTTAAAAATGTATTAAATGCTGCTCCAAAGTAAATACTTTCCCAAAAAAGTTTTCCTTTCATGGTCCAACACAATAAAATGGGAAGATGGTAATCCAGAAGGCAAGAAAATATAAAAGCACAGTATGGATGGAGTAGCATCAACGCAAAATTAATTGAACTCTGGTGAGTCAGACTAGTTAGTAGCCAGGCAACCAATCAGGAGCGGTCTCAGTCAATCAAAGTTAGCCTATGTCTAGGGCTTAGTGAACAATTGCAGAACAAAACACAGTGGTCTCCGCATAAATTGGTGGAGTTATTGTGCCATAGAGTGTCTTTCAATAAAATATTGCAAATATCTCAAAATAACAATCTTATCAGTCCACTCTTTAAACTATATAATTGTATAGTTGGCAGGTCAAAAAGTTATCAAATGTCTATCCACATTATAGGACCCAAAAACTCTTAATAGGAGTATTATTGTGTTAGTCAGTATAACTACATTTTACATACAATGAGCATTCTTGATTACTCTCTCGAAATGTCCAGGAGACTCTAGAATTTTAGGGAAACCCTCCCAGAATCCAACGAGGGTAGACCACATTACTGGAGGATCCTAATGACGTAGTTCAATATTAATCGCATCATCATGGTCCTAGCCCTCGGGAATAATGTCAATGCACAGCAGGGGTCGGGAACATGATGATGCACATCAAGCCCAATGTCACTTGAAAAAGCTCCTGTTTGCTAATATATATGGTGCAATAAATACTGTGCAATGTAATGTTTAGGCAGCCTTATACAGCATTGTCTATTGGTACCTTCTTCTCAAGCTCAGCTAAGGATGAGTGTATTGACATTGGTTGGCTTACAGGTATCTCTTGCATAAGCATTGAGGCGTTCCGTTAAAATGCAGTAAGAAAAGGGGCAGATTACCGCGTTTAGTACCGGACAGGAGGTCAGGTTGGTCTAGTCTTCTGAAAGGTCTACTTCTCTGCTTGGCTAAAGGCTGGCCTAGCATTGTCAAAGTTCTAGTGCTTCAATTAGCTACAGGATGGCCTAGTCTTCTGAAAGGACTACTTCTCTGCATGGCTACAGGCTGACCTAACATTGTCAAAGTTCTAGTGCTTCGATTGGTAACAGGATGGTCTAGTCTTCTGAAAGGACTACTTCTCTGCATGGCTACAGGCTGACCTAACATTGTCAAAGTTCTAGTGCTTCGATTGGTAACAGGATGGTCTAGTCTTCTGAAAGATCTACTTCTCTGCTTGGCTACAGGCTGACCTAACATTGTCAAAGTTCTAGTGCTTCGAATGGTAACAGGATGGTCTAGTCTTCTGAAAGATCTACTTCTCTGCTTGGCTACAGGCTGACCTAATATTGTAAAAGTTCTAGTGCTTTGATTGGTTACAGGATGGTCAAGTCTTCTGAAAGGTCTACTTCTCTGCTTGGCTACAGGCTGACCTAACATTGTCAAAGTTCTAGTGCTTCGAATGGTAACAGGATGGTCTAGTCTTCTGAAAGATCTACTTCTCTGCTTGGCTACAGGCTGACCTAACATTGTCAAAGTTCTAGTGCTTCGACTGGCTACAGGTTGATTTTGTCCCACCCAGAAAAGTTGTGGACACATACACATTGCAAAAGTTAATGCAATAGGCTTTCACATCCTAGTGAAATGCACCTCAAAAGTCACATCCTCCACTGTGAACGACCCAGTGAAAATCACTGAGACGACGATTTTGGGTAGTGCAGTTCATTGACCATATAAACACATCATTATACATATTGTTTTGGCCTAGGACAACTTCAACGGAGCCATGACAATCTTCCTATTTTCAGGACATTCCTGACTTTTACCAATGCAAATCCGTATTATGTCACATATTTAATGGTGATCTGGCTTAGAAATGTGTATTTATAACACATAGGCACTAATTCTGAGTGACTTGGAAATCACAGCTATAAAATATGTTCCCCTTTTCTCTTAATGAAAAAAAGATACCTGACACTATACCTTTGCTTTTTTTTAATAATGAGAATTTTAACTGGTTTTAACTGAACATAAAATCTCATGGAAACGTTTTTATTTTGAAGGCAACATAGTTGTGGTCTTAAAAATATAGACATTTCAGGAAAATATTCTGATATAACTGCCAAGAGAGGGACATGAAAATGAAAATGTGGCAGCGATATAATCATTTTTGCTATAACCACTTTGCGTCTTAGATATTACCTAGTTTTCCTATATAAGCGTGAAATTCCATACATGTAATTACATAAGTGTGCCACAAGTATGCATACATATATAAATGTATATATATATATATATATATATATATATATATATATATATATAAAAATTTTTTAATATATATATATATATATATATATATATATATATATATATATTCTTGCTAGTGTCACAAGATCTTCCCAGCTGCATGTCTTCTAACGATTATTGTCTCTACCATGTTTATTGCTATGTATAATGCCAATATAGCTGTGAGTCTCCACATTTACTCCCTTTGAAGTGTATGAGAACATATGGTGCTATTTCGCCTACTGGCCAAGCAGCAGGTCCTTAATTCACAGATCAATTATTTGATATTGGACTCTGCAGCCAAGAGGAGTCAACGTCTCTTACAGTAAAGCCTACTTGATGACCCGAAGAAGCAATTCTGCATTAGTTCTCGTTCCTCTTGTTTTCCCTGAGACTTTTGGGATTTCACACTGTAAATCTCAGGCTCCCGGCAGATTGGAACACTCGCTTCTACCCTGGAATATTTTTGCCTCATCGAGGCAGACAGCAGGCGCTGAGATAGATTCCACCTGTTTCTCATAATCTCGCTAATCCGGCATCATAATTTCTCTTTATTAATGGAGGCTTCTGCTGTCATTATATACCTTAATTAAGTTCATTTCAGTGAGCAAATAGAAGGAGATGAGAGCCGTGTCACTTTTTCCGTATAGAGGGGTTTATACAGAGATCCCAGAATAACTCTGTCTGAGAAGTTTAGGTTCCAGCTTTGGGACGTAGACAGACTGACCCTGACCCTGTCATTTAAAGTTCTGCACAGATTTGATTTGCTATAAATAACTTTCAAAGAATTGACTGGATAAATTGCAGAAGATAATAACTTGCTCTCACTAAGGGGTATATTTACTAAACTGCGGGTTGAAAAAGTGGAGATGTTGCCTATAGCAACCAATCTGATTCTAGCTGTCATTTATTTAGTTCATTCTACAAAATGACAGCTAGAATCTGATTGGTTGCTATAGGCAACATCTCCACTTTTCCAAACCCACAGTTTAGTAAATATACCCCTAAGGGTTAGAAATGAAAAGTGGAGGTGTTGCCCATAGCAACCAATTCCAACTATCATCTTCTAGAATGTACTAGTTAAATGATAGCTAGAAGCTAGAATCTGGTTGGTTGCTATGGCAGCACCTCCACTTTTCCTTTCTAGAAGGTTTGATAAATTCACCCTAAGTAGTACATCAAATATTTTAGCTCTATGATGCTCTCCCCAAAGGATTGAATGGCTATACATGATTATTAAACTAAAAACAAATCTATGGAACGAACCTCTGTCTGTGTGTGTTACCTCAAATCATTTTACACCATTGTAACTTTTTTTCATTTATTTTGCACCCGCTAAGGTTCACATCCCACCGTGTAGTATAATTATGCATGTGGTCAGCAAAATTTTCTTTCACTGAGTTTGACAGCTAAATTTAAAAAGTCAATGTCTTTAAGGGCAAGTTTTGCCCTTAAAGACATTGCCGTTTTAAATTTAGCTGTCAAACTCAGCGAATATCGTCAAGTTGCACAAATCAGCATATAATACATTTATTCCCTAGTGTCACAGTGATAGATTCACAGGGGACATCAAATAACATTCCCCATATTATGAAAGAGGCAAATCACCTACATTTTGATTGAGAATAGCATTAAATCAGTGTTTTTTTAGTGGACACATGTTCAGATTTACATGAATGAGAAATTAAAAATGAGACGCAGGAAATCAGCAGTTGAAAATAAAAGGAGTGTACAACAGGCCGGTGTGCGCACTGATGTGTCATGATTCAGAGTTTGGTCATTTGTGTCACAAGGGTCAACTTGTTTTATTACCGAGGATATAGCTAACTTTAAATCACTGCCAGTAAACTTAAATTTAGTACAGCACCCATGATAATGGGCTGAAAGGCTTCCAAAACAAAATAGTGGCCTCAACTAAACATATTGTTAGCTGCTTCTAAAATCCTCTTGTGACCTCCTGCCTCTGCCTTGCTGCCATTGTTAGAGTGTTGGGATCATTGACTCTAGAGAGTGATTAAATAATCATGACAATGCACCAATGGGCTATAAGTAATTATGAGTGTCCTCCGGACAATGCTCCCAAGTGACCTGTCTCCTTTTAAATGCAAATTTTTATCAGCCACTTTGAGACAAATCTATTCCCAGACAAGGAAGAAGCAGAAATCCAGCAAGTGTTAAAATTTCCCGAATTGATTTCTTTCTTTCTACTTCGATTGGAAGCTCCTTGGTTTCCTATTAATTTGAGAGTTCAGTGGAGCCTTGGACAGAACCCTTCAAACACTGTTATTGCCACTGAGAACTAGATTAAAATGATGTTTCCTATAGAACACTTTTCCATGCTGCCCCTACCCTTTGCTCCCAACCACTAGCATAGCTCTTCATAATTCCATCTCACATTAAGTCCCATCTGTATAAAGTAATTACATGGAAATAATACAGCTCTAATTGCACACATGGCTATATTGTTATAATATGTAAATAATAAAATAATATTATACAAAATTAAAAAAACAATAATGTGCTGCCTCTACAACTCTGCCAACACAGGTCTGGGCCTAGTTGGCTTTTCTGTAAATTCAGAAAGGGTTACTTGAGAATCTCACCCAAAGGCCAACCCTGGCACATAGGCAAACCAGGGGGGGGGGGGTTCCTAGTGCCTGGAACACCCCCCCACCTTCCCCCAGCTTTGGGTACTGTATGCTTGAGCTGGCTGGACCCTGCCCTGGGACCATCCACTTTGCAGCGTGTGTGCAGATCGTTTCTGTCTGCACTGTTCACAGCCATCTCTCCCCAACAAGTATTGAAAGCAACAAGTACAATAGGAGAGAGCAGGACAGTCTGTCAACTGTTCTGAAACACTAAATCAGGGCTTTGTCCTGACTGTAGGGACAGTTGGGAGGTATGTCCCGCTTCACACAGCTCTGCTCGAAAAGGGAGAGTTGTGTGCCCCTAACAGTAGTGCACGCAGCATTGACCGTGTATATGATGGGGATAGGAAGAGTTGGAGAGCAGCCAAGCACTGTCTAATATTATAGCCACGCCCCGAAGCATGCTGGCCACACCCACTAGCAGTGTTGCATGAAAACCCTTCTCTACAATTCCAGCGTTTGCCCCTGTGGCGGTTGGCGGGAGTCTAGGCCATGGAATCAATGTCCAATTTGACTACACGTACGTGGCTAAAATGGATGTAATCAAGCCATCCAAGATCACTTTTGGCATGACTGGGGCTGTCAGTGTGCTCAGTGGCAGTCATCTTTCTATCACATTTACCAACATGCCTGATCCAAGCAATATAGAATGAATTATTTTGGGCATTGTGGTCATTGTAATATCGGGCCATGCACACTGTAATATCGGGCCACGCACACTGTAATATCGGGCCACGCACACTGTAATATCGGGCCACGCACACTGTAATATCGGGCCACGCACACTGTAATATCGGGCCACGCACACTGTAATATCGGGCCACGCACACTGTAATATCGTGCCATTTGTGTGATATTAGGTGCAATATCTTAGCGTGTTAGGCCACCATTAGTAATATTCTCACAAGCGTAGACGGCATTGTGCAAGTTGACAGATGTATAGAACACAAAGTGCTTTGATGAAAGGAGACCTCACATGCTTACTCATAATCCTGGGAGGAAAATAAGGTCTTTAATAAATGCTTTCAGAACATATAAATGATTGAGTGAAGCAAGTAATGGGGAAGCTATACAAGAAGAAGAAGGCTTGTAAAATGCGTAATCTCTCGCCCAGTCTTGCTCCTAAACAGCTGATATACACATTATAATAAAGTCATTGTCCATTATAATGTATCTTTTGAACAATTAACAGCTAGTGTGATCGGTTTATGGCAGGATATTAAGAAATTCACTTTTATTCTTCATTACTAAGGCAGTTTAATTGCCTTTTTCTCTAATTACACATGACGGTGGCAACCTAACAGCGGGGCCTTGTGATGATGACTACTGTGAGTGGCCATAAAACGGAGGACATTCCATGACTAGTTTGTGATGTCATTTATGTCTCCACACTGCAGGGGGCACTTCAGAATGTACATTGACGTTACCGGTTCAAAGGGAAACACATACACAACATTCACAAACACAAGGGGGTGGGAAATTACATTTGAAATCCACTTTTTTAAAAGAGGAATTCGCTTTTATAGTAATGTTAGATTGAATTATTACTTATTTCAAAAACAACATGTTAGGCGAACCACTAAAAGTTGGTTTACCAACTTTCATGATAACGTTTGGTCACACTGGGGCTACTGGACCATAGAGTGTGGCCATCCCTTAACTACCTATATCGTGACTAGGACTGTTACATTCTTCTAGCACTATAACAGATTCTATTATATTATATTTTATTTTGTTCCACTTAATGCTCTGTAAACCAGTCTATGCTTCACACAGTCATTAACAGTGGCATGCGTGCGTGCTTTATAACACACTGGAGGTGATTCATTCAGGAACCTAAAACGCCGCCATGTGCCACATTCTGCTTTTTTTCACGCTGCGCACTGGCGGAGACGATACATACGCCAAATAACGCAATTCATGTTCGCATGTAAAAGGACACTTCCGACAGACTATGGTTTCATGGTCGGAACGGGGAGGGGGCGGGGCATAGTCACAGTCATTGTACAGTAAGGGCGTGCCAAGGTCGAGAGCATGCTGCAGTGTTCAATTCAAGCTTTGGCTACTTGTCTTTTATCACTTGCACCAGCTACAGATCAGATGTAAGTGCCGATTACTAGTGAACCGTAAATATGTATTTTATGTACGGTAGACATTAATAACATCATGATAAATTTATTTTATGGGAGGGGGGGTGAGAAGAAAAATTTGTTTTTTTGATGGTTTTTCGTTAATGACTATGGGCCTGATTCATTAAGGATCTTAACTTGAGAAACTTCTTATTTCAGTCTCCTGGACAAAACCATGTTACAATGCAAGGGGTGCAAATTAGTATTATGTTTTGCACATAAGTTAAATACTGACTGTTTTTTCATGTAGCACACAAATACTTGATAGTTTATTTGTACACTGAAATTTAAAATTGATATTTGTGTGCTACATGAAAAAACAGTCAGTATTTAACTTATGTGCAAAACAGAATACTAATTTGCACCCCTTGCATTGTAACATGGTTTTGTCCAGGAGACTGAAATAAGAAGTTTCTCAAGTTAAGATCCTTAATGAATCAGGCCCTATACTTTTAACAGTTGACGATAACTGAATACTTTTTTTTGTGTGCGTTCTGATGAATATATTCCACATATATATTGTATGTATCCAGCAGCGTGTTGTATCTGTTTTAATACAGCAAGTGCCGTTTAGACAGAGCGTAACTAGACCCGTATTGAATAAGAGACGTTTTTAGATCTACTTGTGGTTGAATACAGATGTGCGTATAGTATACCCGATTTATGTGAGTTTTTCTTTAAAGAAAACACAATACGTTCATATTTCACTCCTTGATGAATCAGGCCCATTGTATTTATTAACAGCCACTAACGCGTGCAACACTTTGGAAAATCGCAATTTCTTTGCAGACAAAGGGAAAGTTAAGATTGTCAGAGAATGGAATTCAAATTAGACAATGAGAGCCAATGCCTGAGAGCTTGCTGGGGGTTACTGCACGCTTACGTATAATCCATAAAAAAGGTAACTTTAAAGACAAAAATATGTCACTAATTAGTATTAAAGAGCTTGTATAGTTGTAAGCAGTGCACTGCAACATCAATTATTTGGGTGTGTAATGTGCAGAAAGTACTTTCAAGGAAATCTGTAGACATGTTTTGGGATTTTTTTTTGTCTTCTGTAAAACATTCACATTTAGGTCCTTCAATTTCCTGTAAAATGAACTTAGTCTCATGAATGCTGTGAAGAATTACATTTCAGGGTTCAAAGCCCCCTTGTCCATTGCCTGCTAGATAAAGGAATGGTCAAGGAAGGAGGATAGGCCTGATAAGATAATACAAAGCGAGGAGGAGAGGGCATAATTCCTTCAACTAAAGCTCAGCATGAGATCTTCATCTCCCCGTCCTAGTAGCCTTTTCCCAGTTAATTATTACAGGTTTCAGCCTGCAGTTCCAACCCGATGCTCCGCTAGAATTGACAATTCATTTAAAACTAATAGGATTTTAAACTCAAACCAATCCATAGAGGTTTTATGGGGGAATGTGAATACACTTAAGAGACAGCTAGCTGTGGGTGGGTAGACAGTTAAGGATTTGGCAGCACGGATAAAAGAATTAAGGATGAAGGGAGGCTACTGATCTTAAATCCCTTTTAGTGGATTGGGGATTGCTGTTAAAGATTTAATTTCCACTTGCTCACAAAACCACCGCGGTCGTTTCAGAAAGAGCTGATCATATTCTCTCAGCTCCATTGAGACCTTGAATCATGCACAACATGTTAATAATACACAGTAGGCTGCAACACTTACACTCTTCTGCCCCTTGAAAAGATTAAACAAAATAGGAACTGTTACACTCGGGGCTGCTTGCCAAAACCCCTGGTTTCACTTTAACTAAAAGGTGATTCACTAAAATTTGGTAAAATATCCCAATTCTTTGTCAACATGGTTTGATTTTTTTTTTTACCCATTTTATAATTAATGGGAAAAAAAATATTAATGTGAAAAGGCAAAAAAGGAATAAATATTTCTTAAAATGCATGGTAATTTACTACAGTATTTGTGGTCATGCTGAAAGCAATATTATATTAACTACTGAAAGCCAATGTTTGGTTGCATTGAGTTTCTGCAAACCACTGCCAATCTGTACTTTTATTTGCATTATTTCATATATTTGGAAACTCGATATTATTATATTATATACCTTAATGAATTGTCTTAAAACCTATGCTATATTTTCAGCTAAATTTAAAAAGTATTATAGTAATAAATTAAAAGGTAATATGTAAAGAGGAAATAAAACAAATTTAAGGTATAAAATAAATATTAGTTGTAAAATGTTTATAGAACCTTTTTTATTGTATATAGATATGAGTTTCTACAAATATCCAATGAAGAGATTTGTGAAGGTTGCAGTGAAAACGTTTTGGAAATCAGAACAAAATTGACCTTTAAAAAGCCTTTTTTTATGAAAAATATAATTATCTTTTTTAATAAAAAAATAACAAATTGAACAAACGCACATTATATACATATTTTTTATACCCATAAGCTATTTTTAAACAAATCTTCTTGTTTGAACAATTAGTAAAAGATTTGTGGTTTTGATAAAAGTCTAACAATTGGATCAAAGTTAGCAAATTGAGATCAGCGCGTGGGTAGTTGTGTAGGTTATTGTTAAATGGGATTTAAATTGTTTTTATACTTAGTACTTATTTTACTTCTGATGAAAATGAAAACATATTTAAGTTATTTGTTGAGCGTGGAACACAAGTTTTACTATTTTAATGTCTTATATCTTAAATGTAAATAAATATATATTTTTTTTATACTTGCATAGTCTCCCAGAACATCGGAGAGACTCACAATTTTTTTTTAATCTTTTCGGTCTCCCAGGAGAGAAAACTACCCTCCAGCGCACTGCTCTCTTCCCGCCCACTTCTGATTGGCTGCGGAACAATTCTCCACTACTCTACAAGGGAGGTGGGGCCATGCTTATGCAAATCCAACACCACCCCCACTAGCCACTTGGACTGTCCCAGAGACCCCCCTTAGAGAAATCATTTAAAGATGCCCACTCAAATTGGTTTGCATTTATATCCATGCACTGATAAGATCAGTAGTGTAGCAAGGAGCCATGGTGTCTCTAGAGTGAGCACAGGCAATGGTGGTGCCACCTTCTCTAGTACAGAGTACTGGTGGAGGAACGTGGGCAGCAGGTAGAGCATACTTACCTACTTTTGCAAAGTTCTTTCCGGGAGATGGGCGTGTTCTGGAGGGTGGGAGGGGGCGGGGCGTGGCCATTCGTGTCATTTTGGCCTTGCCCCCGTGAGAAAAATACCGTTTTGTCGCGGGGGGCCAAAATGACGCGATTCACCGCAAATCGCGTCATTTTGGGAAGATAGTAGCAGGATTCGGGAGATTTGCCAGCTCTCCCGGGAGTCCGTGAGACCGACCCGATTTTCGTGAGTCTCCCGGACATTCGGGGAAAGTCGGCAAGTATGAGGTAGAGAGCACGTCCATCACAAGTCAGTTGATTGCACGGACTCCAGAGGAACAACCATCATAGCCAATCTCCTACCCCCCTACCCTGCTGGGTGCTATATGTGCTGTGTGAAAATCTAACTGTGGCTGCCCAAAGTACATCTAACTCCCCCAGTACATGCTCCACCTGCTCCACCCACACAAAGTCCCTGGATATGTATTGTTGTTTTATCTTTCTGCTGTGTTATGGCTAGAACACAACATTAAAAAGTATCAACAGTTTTGCTGACGGGCGAAACACTATTGTAATAAAGTACAAAACTTAGTCCAGTCTCCATGCTCAATTCTATTGCAACAGGGAATAGAGTTGGATTGGAGACCGTAGACCAGAAAGCAGTAGAAAAGTTCAGGTTAATATCAACTTGGGGTTACAAACAAAACTACTAGTTAAAACACAACATAAAACACATAACAACAAAAGAAACATAAACATCCCCATTAACAAACACACAGTATTCTTGTATTTTATTGTGTATTAGCCATGGTGTTTGCCATGCTTTATTAATGGTTATTATACTATAAACGCTCACTTTCCTTATGCATGTTGCAATTGTCAAGGGCTATTTTCAGGTCAAAGAATAATTTAAAGTGTTACTTAATGTACCTAAGCTGCACACATATACATTTCCTCCATAGGGACCCACTACAGCATCAGGGTTAATGTGTACTGACTTCCTGATGTCCCCGGGGGAACATAAGGAGATTATTTCTTAGAGCCCTCACTCAGGATAAAACTACACTCTGTTCTCTCCTTAAACATAGATTTTCCTCCCCTCATTTATTTGAAATTATATATATTTTGACATACCGCGGCTTAAACAGATAATATGTTTGAGTGGCGAAAAACATCGCAACCCCTGTAATGCAGTAGAATAAGTGGGTAACCTTTATATGGCTGCAATTTAGGCTGTAAGCTCTTTGGACAAGGACGTCTCTTTTTATTTTATCCAATTTTTATTTGATGCTCACTTGAAAGAAATGTGTTTTTAATAGGTTTTCTTCAATGTGCTGGTTTAGGCAGAGTCCTCGTTACCTTCTGTATTGATGCCAGCACAGTTAACATGTATGTAACATGATCCTTTAAATGCACCGTGCTGTGTAATATGTTGGCGCTTCATAAATAATTTATAATAAATTAATAAATGTAGTCCGTTAATGAAGAGGTCATTTTTATGTGTATTCTATGACAGCCATAAGCATATTTTGATTTGTGTATCCAAGTATTATTTATATAGTCATTGGGGGAGGGATTAATCTTTAAGCATTGAAATAAATAGGTTTTTATTTTATACAGGAATAAACTAATACTGACTAAGCCATATTTATGTACCCACAAGCCATTAATGCTGTCAGCTGTTCACTGTTCCAAGCTCACTGACTAAAATAATTAAATATAAAAAATACTGCCTCTATTTAACATTAAATTAATAGTGCTTGAAGGGTACCTGTCAGCTACACATAGTGAAGGCTGAATCAATATTCAGTCTATTGATGTAATTGGAATTAATGATATCACTGAGGCACAACATAACTTCTGGCCCTGTGATCTCAATACGTCCCAGTGAACTGATCATCATCGCCATTTATTTATATAGCGCCACTAATTCCACAGCGCGGTACAGAGAATTGACTCATATCAGTCCATGCCCCATTGGAGCTTACAGTAGAAATTCCCTAACATACACACAAACAGACAGAGACTAAGGTCAATTTGTTAGCAGCCAAATAACCTATCAGTCTTTGGAGTGGAATGGGCACATATAAAAGTGAATGCTACATCGCTGCGTAGTAAAAAATTGCAAACTGCAGAAAGTTAACTCCATTGCAGTCACATAGCACATGAATTTCAAACATATTTTCCAACATTAAAAATTTCCCTTCTGGGATCTCAGGTCACAAGTGCATCACCTTGGCCCCGCCCACTGCATTGCAATTAGTGGCATCGAGAGGCGGGTCTACGATGTCGTAAATCGCGTCAATCAGCCTGACTCTGCCCACTGTAATAGGGAAGTGAGTGGGATCAGAAAGGGTGGGGCCTGCTCTTCCGGGAGTTGGGAGACTCCCTGACATTCCGGAAGAGTAGGCAAGTATGATTTAAGATCTTCTATTCTTTTAATGTGATATCTGTCTGCAGAACACGTTTATCAGAAAGGAGGAGAGTGTTTCTAAAGTTTTAGATAGAGTAATGTAAATGTAATTACAAAATAAACCTTTTTGTTTTACCACAGTTAATTACAGACATCCTTAGTTGACAAAACAAAATAACAACATAGCCTTATGTAATCCTGACCAGTTGTTATTAGAGATGCTCAGGCTCGGTTTCTAGAGAACCGAACACACCCAAACTTAGGGGATCTGAGTTAGCCGGCTCAGTACTGTCACTCGCCCTCGAAATTGAAAACGCGGCAAAACGTCATTGTGACGTCCTCTGATCTTGCGAGTTATGAATTCCTTTTTAAGATCCAACATAGCGAGGGGTGGGAGGGAGGGCGGACCCCCATTTATCTTTTCTACCACTGCTGTGTGCCAATGTGTACTAGATGTGCTAGGAACTGCCGTGTGTTTGTGTCGCTGCAGTATTTGCCCGAAAGTGTATGAAAATAATATTGTGACCTGTGAGGTGGTCAAAATTGACTGCAAATGACTTGAAATTAGTGTTATTGAAGTTAATCATAATTTAGGCACAAAAACAGAGCAAAATTAAGTGATTTTAGCTTATTTTAGGATTTTTTTCTAAAAAACCCAAAGCCAAAACACACGAGGGCGGTTTTGCCAAAACCAAAACCAAAGCACGAAGCTAATCCAGATCCAAAACCAGTTCACGGGGGTCAGTGAGCATCTCTAGTTGTTACAATGGTTATGTTTATTAGGTCATGGGTTAAAATATCAATGATTTCTGCAATCAACATTAAGCTTACTTCATAATACATCATTTTAGTGGGATGCATCATACAATGAAGATTCTTGGATTGTTCGCCGGTGGATTTGGAGATACCAGTTAGGACTTGTGTGGAGTTGCAGTACAAGGGTACAGGGGAAGATGCTGTAAAGGTTAATCTTTGTTATTTGTAGCCTCTATTTATACCTAGGGATTTGCAGTTGTGTTGTTGGTGCTTTCAAACATATCCTGCCATAGTGAAAGGGGGGTATTCGGGCGGTGCTTTGAAATGCACAGTTCAGGAATTTAAACACTTGTGCTTAACAGAAGAGGGGGGGGGGGGGGAGTGTGGTTCAGTTTTACTGCCCGTCAAAAAGACAAGACAAAAGATGGAACAATTGACATCGTAGAGCATCAGAGCATTGGAAGGTCAGGTGAAGGAATCCAACTGTGTCTTCCCATTAGTTACAGAATAACTCAGTCTGCGGCTTTTAAAAATGTAGACATAAAAAAGAAAGTTTATTCTTTCACTTAAAAAATGTGTAAGAGAGCTATTTCGACTTTCTTTATAACCTTCCCTATAGATCCCCTAAACACTTATAATTTGTCATTCAGACTCCTTTGTGTTCTAGAATCCTGGAACTTATGCCAATGTTGAAATAATTCTGAGAAATATTTTTTTGTAGTTAGAAAAGAAGTAATAATAGGAAATACCTTGTTTCGACTTTTAATCATATTTTTCCAATATGGACAACGAGATCATGAAACAAGAGGTAAGGGGTGGAGAAAAGTTTGTATTAATTAGTAAGACTACATATAATGGCTTTATAAATAAGATGTCTGTATAGGCACATAGCATATATTATGACAAGCTGCACACTTTATAAAGTTTTCTCTATTGTAACAGTCTCAATGGGACACTTTGTTGCTGAACTGATGCATATACCTATTTTATGGACAAAGCTGGTTCAGCGGAACTTGGAGCTCTACAGATTTCGTTGAATATGAATATTATTCTAACCTACTGTTTGCATTTTAAATACTCCTGTACCATAAAAAGTCCAGAGAATCATCATCATTGTTTATTTATTTATAAGGTGCCCCAAGACTCATCAGCACCAAGCAGTCATTACAACAATTTGTACGTAAGAGCTTACCATCTAGAAGAATAAGGATAGATGGCAAAAATTGCATCTGAACTGAAGAATATCAATCACTAGGGTCAATTTTCATAGCAGCCAATTAACCTACTAATATGTCTTTGGATTGTGGGAGGAAACCGGAGCACCCGTAGGAAACAAAAACGGGGAGAACATACAAACTCCACACAGATAAGGCCATGGTCGGGAATTGAACTCATGAATCCAGTGCTGTGAGGCAGAAGTGCTAACCACTACGCCACCGTGCTGCCCATGCTGTTAAGTGCAGCCAGTTATCATATAATGATTTGTGAGGGACTGTGTAAGTCCTTGTCCATCACTAAATGTATTCTACAGTTTTGAACCATAGATTATAGCCACAATAGCAAATATTTTGTGGAGCAACATTAAATTCTATTACGTCCTGTGGACCATATACTCGGACAATATCAAGTATATTAAGTAATAATAGGCATGAAGTTATTAAGTTAGAGGTATCATTTGCTTAGTCCACATAAGAGGTATTCAATTCTGTTTTCCATTTATAAACCACCTTTACAAGTTGAGGTAATATTGACTGTCTTCACATTTAATTCATTTCAGCATTTCTTTTTTCTAATTTGGCAAGATGTCTGATCACTTTAGTTAGATCCTTAAAAAGGAGACCTATAGTGATTTTACAGCTACAGCTTTAGGGGGAGATTCAATTTGGTGTAAGGTGTCTCCGAAACATCTGCTGAGACACCTCGCGACAATGTTATGGCTGGAATCTCCGCTCATTTTTTCTGGTGCCTCTATGGGGTGCCAGGAAAAATGAGCGGAGATTCCAGCCATAACATTGTCGCAAGGTGTCTCTAAAGATGTTCCGGTGTGCACAGGGCGATGTCTGCGCTCCATATCGCCAACGATTGACTAACCACTAACAACTAACCTGATCCATTATCATAATCACTGATCTTTGGAATAAATTCTTACTTTTGCTATCTTTTATAAAGATTGGATACATAGATTGCTTAAAGAGCATTCCTATCCTTTGTGTATGTACCCCTAATAATGCCCAAAATGTCATTGCCCCTATCATCACTATTGAGTGAGTCAATTGAGTAGGATTAGAAATACAAGGACCAATGTAAAGGTTGTCTGATTCATCATCACTGATTGGAGACAATGCAACAGCAGTAATACTATCATTGTGATTACCCCAAGCAGGACTGTATGCTGGGGCAATGGGAGAGGATGTAACCCTGAGGATAATGTCTTGGAAGAAAATTACAAACTATAAACTCATCCATTATCATAATCACCACTGCCACCAATTTCAATATCTGTTATTTGACCTTTGTCCGTATGTAAGTAAACTCTACCTGCCCCGCTTGGTAACCCTCTTTCTCAGCATCATGGCCAGAAGCATTTCTGTTACAGTGGTTCAAAGTTCAGCAGTTTGAGTTTGATTGCTAACTTTAGAGTTGATGACTTCTTTTAACTGCCACGTTTTACCATATTTTATAAATATTATTAATAGTAAGAAATATCAGAGGGTGCTGCAACAGTGAACAATGATTGTCCATCCAATATTGCACAATTAATAATATATAGTGTAACTGGATTAGAGGAACAGGTGCCATCTCCTGGGTAGATGGTAGTGAACAGCCGCAGAGACGTCACACAAGTCCAAGGTTCTGGTACAACTGGCCTCAGCCAATTTTATAAAAATAGAAAAAAACAAAGTAAATAAACACCTTGCCTGTCTGGCACTAACTAAACACATGAATACCCTCTCTTAATTGAGTGAGCTTGTGTCCCACATACACAGATAATATACTGGACTTACTGGTCATCAATTGCAGTGTCTCTTAGGAGGCATCCAACCTCCTCCCCAGGTCTGAGAGAGTGAGAATGATATCCCTTTTCAATACATCTCACAGGTGCAGCCACCAATCAGCCCCGCTGTCAGACCGGTAGAACGAAAGACCAGGACTGGTTCTTGTAAATGGAGCCCACACTTTTCTCTCCATTTACACCCTATGGACCTTTTCCAGTTTTTCTTAAAACCAAACATCACTGACTCTTCACCAAAAGTTCATATGGGACCCGGTAATGGCATGTTCCAACCTTTATCAAGGATCCTCATTTTTACATGTACTGACACAGCTAGGATTTAAATATCACTGAAATGCAGCTACAATCATGCACAATCACCTCACCACATAGGAGGCTAAAATGTGTTTACAAGGTTGGTGTTTATACTGCACTGTAATGTCCCACTATAGGCTGGCCGTACAGCAGCCAGGACACATTAGGCATTATTAGGAAGCAAAATAGAAAATAATTATGTCCACGCTCGGCCTCACCTGCATTTTTTCGAGGACCTGGTATGTGACAATATAAATGCACTATATGGACACAACAATAACAGTTGTTGATTGTGTTTGTCCTTACCAGAACAATTCTGAATATATTTAGCATGATAGAAATATGAGGTATTGGTTCATGTTTTGCTGAAATCATTTAAGCTCACAACCCAATATCACTGAAATGTAGTTAATATCATCATCAGTTATCTATATAGCGCCACTAATTCCGCAGCGCTGTACAGAGAACTCATTCACATCAGTCCCTGCCCCATTGGCGCTTACAGTCTATATTTCCTAACATACACACACACACACACACACACACAGACAGAGAGAGACTAGGGTCAATTTCGATAAGAGCCAATTAACCTACTAATATGTTTTTGGAGTGTGGGAGGAAACCAGAGCACCCAGAGGAAACCCACGCAAACACGGGGAGAACATACAAACTCCACACAGATAAGGCCATGGTCGGGAATTGAACTCATGACCCCAGTGCTGTCAGGCATATATATATATATATATATTTAAATACACACACACACTTTTCCAGGATACATTTTATCATGTGCACCCAACATTTTGTATTACATAAATGTACCTTAACTATAAATGTTGAAATGTTCTGCTATACTGCACTGCTGTTCCGTTTAATACATTTAGTGGTTTGACCTTCAAGTTGGTGAACTGCCCTAATGTTTGCTGGGCCCTATTGACATATCAATCTGTATTAATAATGATTCTGGAATGCAGTTAAGTTAATTGGAAATATAGATGTAATTAGAACATCTAAATTAACCTCTCTAAATTGCTGCATAACATTATTAGAATATTGGAAAACATTACACATTTTCCTTCTTTGTGTGGGTGGGGGTTTAGAATGGAGAAAACATATAATGGGATGTGAATTATAGAAGAAGCAGAACTAGAATATTTTTGTAACCTATGTCCTGAGTGTTCCGTCACAGCCCAGCAACTCCTATGTAATAATGATGTATTGAAAGCTGTGAGGTTCTGGTATAACACTAAGCCGGGATATATTCTTGTGTACCGATAACTGACATACTTGGAACAAATGCATAGTAATATTGTTGAATTTTAATTTTCCTGTTAATTTTCATGCTGGCTTGGAGGGACATCCTGTACACACAAGGACTTTTCTATGCCCGATAGGCCGGGTGCACATCATAGAAACAGGACATAAAGGTTTAGTAAACTGGACAACAAAAGAACATAGGTTGTCCCAAGACCGGCTCTTATACGACCCTAGGACCACATCTCAGGCTACATTCCGCTGCTGTCCAATCTCTGCATCTCGATAAATGTTGTAGTGTGTCCGGGGGCTTTCATACCCCTTTACCAACAACAAAATACCCAAATTGCCAAATAGAAATCCATACAATTGATTTGTTACGTCAGCAGGTGAAGTCAACACCTGACTTCAGTGCATGGATGTTATGTAATGCAGTTGTGCTTGGGCACAGGATTTTAACCTTCAAACAACTTTAATTTAGAGATGTTCAATGACCCCGGGTTTTGGATTTGGTTTTGGTTTTAGATCTGGATTAACTTTGTGTCTTGGTTTTGGTAAAACTGCCCTCACGTGTTTTGGTTTTGGTTTTGAATCCCTATTTTTTTCTAAAATCCCTAATTTTTTGGCTAAAATCACACAATTTGGCTCATTTTTGTTCCTACATTATTATTGAGCTCAACAACATTCATTTCCAGAAACTGCTACCCCTGTTTCTGTGTGAGCAATGGCACTGAGCAATGTCACTGGAGACTGGAGAGTGACAAGAACACTGCTACCCCTGTTTCTGTGTGAGCAATGGCACTGAGCAATGTCACTGGAGACGGAAGAGTGACAAGAACACTGCAACCCCTGTTTCTGAGTGAGCAATGGCACTGAACAATGTCACTGGAGACTGGAGAGTAACAAGAACACTGCTACCTCTGTTTCTGTATGAGCAATGGCACTGAGCAATGGCACTGGTGACTGGAGAGTGACAAGCACACTGATACCCATGTTTCTATATGAGCAATGGCACTGAGCAATGGCACTGGAGACTGGAGAGTGACAAGGACACTGCTACCCCTGTTTCTGTGTGAGCAATGGCACTGAACAATGTCACTGGAGACTGGAGAGTGACAAGAACACTGCTACCTCTGTTTTTGTATGAGCAATGGCACTGAGCAATGGCACTGGTGACTGGAGAGTGACAAGAACACTGCTACCCCTATTTCTGTGTGAGCAATGGCGCTGAGCAATGGCACTGGTGACTGGAGAGTGACAAGCACACTGCTACCCCTGTTTCTATATGAGCAATGGCACTGAGCAATGGCACTGGAGACTGGAGAGTGACAAGCACACTGCTACCCCTGTTTCTGTGTGACCTCTGACGCTAGATTTAACGCCGGCCATTCGGTAAGGGAGGTGCTCTTTGGTTTAGTGAATTCAGGGACATCCACTTGTTTGGTTCAGTATTCAGTTTTGTTTTAGCTGTCCTGCATTTTGCTTTGTCCTTCACCAATTTATTCTAATTAATAAATTAATACATTTATTATCATTAAAATTGTGACCTATTTTTGCCAAATTTGCCAATGTGTCCGCGTCTTTATTTACAATTTACAGTATTAAGTTATAACATGTGGAAAGGTGACTGTGCAGTGGAAATGGGGCAGCAACAATATTTATATTGGATGAATAAAGCCTAGCTCCTTGATTTATATAATAAACACATATTTTGTCTCTGCCATTCAAACTGGGAGGAATATGAAAATCAGCTGATGCTGAAAAGACAAAAAAATTAAATTCTCTTTATTTAGATTATGCTAATTGAAGGTGATCTGAACATGTCGGTAAATTAAATGACCTTTTGCAGCAGTGTGGGCTAACCGTTAATTCACATCAATGCCATTTTCATTGCTTTTTCCTGCAAAAACGGCCATTGGCACTTAAGTAAAACACTCTGCAAAGTTCCAAGTTGTTTTAAAGATGAGTTAATTCCACGAGACCTGGCTGTAATCTGCTTCTATAATGCAAAGAGCTGTCGCCTGACGGTTGAGTAAAACTCACCTGATCCAAGAAAAACGGAAGAAACTGCGACGGAGGGCACGTTGCACAGCTTGAAATACATACCCTAACATTAAAATAAACCTTTGCTAAAACTGTTTCTTTATCTGGGCGTGGAAGGTAATTTCAAAACACTTAAATCCCTCTCACTTGTTGACTTTTCTTCCCTCTGCCCAGCTCCTACCCAGAATTTTTATGCCTTGGAAATTCCTGAAAGATTTTCTAAATCCTTTAATTTTTTGAGGAAAAACAAAGAAGTAGTTGTAGAGTAAAACGGCTTTGGTACAATTCAGTAATTTTGATGTAACAGCTTAAATATTTTTGGATGGTGTCTCTGTATCTTTGCCAGGGAAGACATTACAGCAGATTTGGGTTAATATATTAAGACTCATTCACAAACATGGGAAGGAAAGGGGAAAAATAACTCTCCAGAAGGACTTTACATCTGGAATTTTGTGTTTCTCTGACACTTGGGTAGATGGTGACGGCTCACGGAGATGGAGCAACCTGGTAGGACTGTTTCTGTGACTGTGACAACCTGTTGAGTCCTTTTGTTTCTCCAGCAGGAAGTGATCAGGACTAGAACAACCTGTAATAGTCTATCATATAATACGAACACCCCACAGTAGCACAGAGTATTTCAGGAGATGTATGTAGACCAAAAGTGTCCGAACGCTCATCAATATTGCAGCTGATATTAAGTAATTAGCTTGATGTTGCAAAGTGTTGCCTGGAAATAACCACGATCCCCGATAATGGTCTCCAAACCAAAAAAATTATTGTCGGGAATTACTGTAAATGTGGTTGGAAGATGACAGTCATGAGCCTGTGTGTATGGCTGCTTTAATTGGCCGTTTGGAGCCAGAAGAGACCCAGGCAATTGGCCCGAGTGTCCAGACAGCCATATTTAGTCTGATGTGGCCACTCTTGGAAGTCAAGGGCCAGGTTATAAAATACATTTATACAGTTGCTCATAATTGCAAACACATGTTGTAGCATGCGTACGCGACTGTCATCACTATCAATTTGCACTTACACCTTACTGTGCATTGGTTACTTGCATACACATCTTCCCTCCCTCGTTTCACCCTTCAGTCGTAAGTTTCCTTTGCACTCAAAGATGAATTGGATGTTGCTGCGTTCACTGGCGAACACGCACAGGGCAATTATACGCAATCCATCTTTAGGTAATCCCTGTTGTATCCAGAGACCCACTCAACGCATACTCAGAAATGGGCTTTTTCTCAGGTGTTGTCAACAAAGAGCACCTATCCACTTTATAAACCTGAATTTTTATTTCAGATAAAAGAAGAGGGTCATACCCCTTGTTCCTTATTTCAGCACGGTGGCTCAGTGGTTAGCACTTCTGCCTCACAGCACTGGGGTCATGAGTTTGATTCCCGACCATAGCCTTATCTGTGTGGAGTCTGTATGTTCTCCCCGTGTTTGCGTGGGTTTCCTCCGGGAACATACTGGTAGGTTAATTGGCTGCTATTAAATTGCCCTTAGTCTCTCTTGGTCTGTGTGTGTATGTTAGGGGATTTAGATTGTAAGCTCCAATGGGGCAGGGAGTTTTCTGTACAGTGGTGCGAAATTAGTGGCTCTATATAAATAAATAAATAGATGATGATGATATACAGAATGTAACGGGATTTCCGTTCCTTAATGAATCAGGCCCACAATCTTTTATTTGGAACGTTTCATATATTGATAGATATATAAAATTGAGCTTGTCTTGCTGCAAAAGCAGCACAAGTTCAAGTTAAACATCAGCAGGTTAGTAAAGTTAAATAGCCTCCTGGCCATTGATTTTCCCATGCAGGCTCTGCTCCAATAGTCCAACCAGTAGTGTTGTTGCATTTAAAGAAAAATACATTATTTTTTAAAATGGATCTCCCTCCACATCTCTTTTCCATTAGCACCAAAACCACAAATCCTACAAGCTACTCTCTTTGCAAGCCAGCTTGGGCTGATCAGCATCAGCATCAGCATTCTATCTGAGCATTTGGGGTAGCCCCCGCACCATTATAATTATTAACTAGTCAATGGGCTGGTAAGTACAAGTCCGGTTTCTTTTCATTAAAAAGAAAAACATTGTGAATGTCACTAATAGAAGTGTTAAGCGATATAGGCATAGGATACATGTAAGTAAGAGGTTACCCATTTGTCTAAATACATAGAAAAAATATCATATTACGATAACCTAATTTCTAGGGGGAAAAAAATTACATATGGAAATAGCCACATCATGAATATAAGTTATATGTTGACTTCTAAAGCAGAGTCACAATAAGTAAAATCACTAGAGATGCTCAGGCTCGGTTCCTCGAGAACCGAACACACCTGATCTTAGGGGATCCGTGTACCGGCTCGGTACTGTCACACGCCCCCTCGGAATTGAAAATGAGGCAAAACGTCATTGTGACGATCTCGGATCTCGTGAGTTTTGAATTCCTTTTTAAGATCCAACATCACGGAGGGTGAGAGGGAGGGCAGACCCCCATTTATCTTTTCTGCCACTGCTGTGTGCCAAAGTGTCCTAGATGTGCTAGGAACTGCCGTGTGTTTGTGTCATTGCTCTGTCGCTTATCATCCAGCCAGGTCGCTGCAGTATTTGTCCGAAAGTGTATGGAAATAATATTTTGACCTGTGAAGTGGTCAAATTGACTGCAAATGACTTGAAATTAGTGTTATTGAGGTTAATAATAATGTGGGAACAAAAAAAGAGCAAAAGGATGTGATTTTAGCATATTTTAGGATTTTTTCTAAAAAATATCCAAAACCAAAACCAAAACTCACAAGGGTGGTTTTACCGAAACCAAAACACAAAGCTAATTCAGATCCAAAACCAAAACTAGTTAATGGGGCTTCTGTGAGCATCTCTAAAAATCACGGACAATTTTTGATTTTTTATTCTGATGAAGGAAATGATAAAATTTGGCATAACGCACACGCTTTATGGTAAATTGGCAATATAGTGTGAAATGGTGCAGAAAAAGAAACCATTATTTCAAATGACTTACAGAGAGAGAGAGAGAAATATTATAGATGGTTAGGTGACTCGTTGTTTCATAGAGAGAAGCAAGATTGCAATTTTTGGTCAAGTCACAGGAAGACGCATCAGGCCTGATTATGTTCAGACACAACCTTCAGGCAACTTACATTTAAGAAATGAGCACGAAACTTGAGCGCATCTCCGAATGTATTCAAACCCAAGCGGATCTCAAGACACGTTTCAATTTGAATCTGGGTGCATGTACGCTCTGTCTAATGTTACTTGCCATATGTAGACGGACAGAACACAGTACAGGATACGCCCATGCATATGTGCGAATATAAAGTCCCATCAAAACTCAATGCAAAAAATAAATATTCTATAACATAAACTGCCATCTCATAATACTATAATACTATAATCTAATAAAAATGTTTTTTTTTATTATTCTTATATTAAATACATAAATCAGCATGTTATTAATGTGTCATTTGCATACAATGCGTTTTTATATTCTCTTACTAGCATACATACGTTCATTGCTATCTAGTGGCACACATACGTGTACTTTTTAATACAAAGAAGATTCCGTCACAGTCATCACTATCAATCAGCACTTACACCTGCTAGGACCATCTTAACAGCATTATAGGTCCCCGGGCAAAGCAGCGCACTGTGGCCCTACCTACACAACCACTCACAGGAATAAACATGTCAATTATCCATAACATTAAGCTTATATTTATTGGTACTTCCAACAAAATCAATGTTTAAACATTAAAAAACATGCTGTACAACAGAGATTAATCCACACAAACGTTTGGACAATATAACATGAGCCTTGAAGTTGAAAAACAAGAAATTCAACATAAAAATGATGCTCAGTTGGTAAATCATACAGACGGAGATGGCACAGTGCGAAATTACTATGAATTATTTATTATTAATCAAGTGTTCAACACAAACATTTGCAAAATTTCTGTGCAGAGAATTGTTCAAAACTTGCTTAATAAATGATGTATGTTGATTTTGTCTTGCTTAATTACAATTAGTACATGTATGTTGTTTTCGTCAAGGGCAAGATATGTATTTGCAACAGCAAGATAGCATGTACAGATAACAGATGATACTGAGGTGAAAAGTCCACCTAAACGTTTTGATAAAGAGGAGTTTGAAGGTTCCGAATAAATCTCCTGCAATAATATACTAACACTGGCAAGCCTATGGGGCCCCCAAGCTTGTGGGGCCGCCAGGCAACTGTCCAGCGTGTTAATTGTGTTAAGACAGCTCTGACACCTGCCCTGTAGCTGGTGCAAATGATATGGCTAAAACAAGCGTACTTTAGCGAAACCCAGGACTTGAATGGGCCGCATCTGTGTTGGAACACCCTCGGAGCATCACCTCTTCCTGCCAATCAATGGCCAAAGTGGGCTGGTATGCAGTGGCACGCCATTCCGCCATTCCGCCACTTCTTCACTTTAAAATGATCAAATTCCATTCACTTACATTTTTCATACGGCCACTTTTAAATTTCTACCTCGGCCAATGCTGCCAATTATAGAGAGAATAAAGCATGTACAAGAATGCACAGAGTATAGAAAGCACCATATCAACAGAATGTTAGATGACATATATTATAATGCCATAATGAATGGCATATATTTTAAAGTGAAATATACATATTTTTCAATGGGTCCTTATTTTTATCTTCAGCAATTATTTTGACCTGTATTCAAATCATTGCAAAATTAGGTACTTTAAACCTCAGGAATATAAAAAGCAACAAAGTGAGAAATGAAAGGCTAAATGACCAAACATCTAATATGAGTCAGTGAGGAAGGCAAATAAATGGTAAATAGTTTTACTGGGATAAAAGCATTTAGGTGTTGAGTCATTTATATGCGGTTGAACACAAAACCTCTAAAGTGTAATTCACCAAACAGCTGCACGCTGGACTACACTCAGTACAATGCAGATGAATGTGACCTACTGTACTGTAATCATCGTTAAATGCAAATTAATCAGAGCAGCTTAACCCTTTATGACCTTTCCGATATATTCACAGACTTTATTGATAATAAACCATTTTTTCTAATATACAGGAGGTTGCGCCTGTATATTATAGAAGTCTTCTTAACTACATTCTACAGGCGCAGCCTCCTTCCGTTGAACCCTTAAGAGGCACAATAATACTGATGGCGTTAAAACTCACATAATTCTGCGCGACAGCTTCTTACACAGAGACAGTAATTAAAAGTAATTTTTTTCAACAATCGAAATTTACAGCATGTCGGGGTCCCCAGCTTCGCACTCAATATGTCGGGGTGTTGTCGCTGAAATCAGCAGCGCACTTACGTACCCCACCCATCCTATTAATGTCATCACACTGCCACCCACACATTTGAATCATTATGTCCTTCTAGGTTTAATGTTTACCTGCAGACAGCTAAGTGGTTTAATCATTAAATATATGTATGTTCACATTGTAATGTCTATGTAGCCAAATTTGGAATTTAAACCAGTGGTTGAAGGGAACATTTAGAAGTGGCCTTATAGAAAATTTAACGATAATGTAAGTGAATGGAATGTGATAGTGTTACAATGAAGGCAGTAGGAGAAGTGGCGGTATGGCGTACCACTGAATACTCTCCCACTTCCACCACTGATTTAAACTCTTAACTACTAATAATAGTAATAATCATAACAACACCCTTCTTCATCCCAGTATGAGGCTGATATATTGGCGGTGAAGTGAACCAGCTGATAAGTAGATAAGTTTGCTGGAAGTGTTGTAGAAGTGTAAGATGTTGTATGTATCCAGAGATGGTGATTTTATGGACACCTTGTACGACTCTGCTTGTCAGTGGTCTGGTAATGGCGTGTTACCTCGTAGGGTAGGAACCGCACATCTTGCAAATTTTGCCAAATGCAGGCTAATCCATGTTTACGATTATCCATATTCCCTAAAGAATTTGATAAGGAAGTTTTTCTTTAGAGCGTTGTTTATTAGAGAAATGTTTGTTTTTGTGAAAATATTTGTCATATATTCATATCTATAGCAATTTAGTTTTTCATGACTTTAGCACTCAGTTTATGCCTTGTACATTCTAAAATACTAATAAATGATAACCTCGTATAGTTTTTAAAATGTAAATGTCAGAACAGAAAAATGGTACCATAGCTAAAAAATCAGCCAAGTTCTGACAGTATTTTGTGGAAATTTAATTCTCTAGAGATGAAGTTCTAATATAATCTTTGTGCCTCGCCAGTCCGTGGAACCACCATTCCACACCCCTCTATGAGGTGTATTTAAGAAGCGGTGACGAGCCAATATGCATATGTAAACGCCAGCGAAAGGCTCTTTCACTGCTTTTTGTTACTTGTTGTGAAGATACAGGGGTTTCTGGTCCAGTTCTACCCACTTCACTCTGGCTGGCCACCCAGGGGTGCCTTCCTATGCCAGGGAAGCCTACCCAGTATCTTCTAGGGTTCTTATTAGTCACTCAAGCAAATGCAGTTAGAAAGTAAAACAATACATTTATTGCAATAAAAACAATCACTAGAATATTATGTACACACAGTAAATAAATGCCAGACAGGTTCACCACATTATCTGCCCCTTACACTACTAGCTTACACTACTAGCTTAAGGAGTTACAGTCACCTGGCTGTCCTGAATTGCAGAATCCAAAGCCTATGGATTTCTCTCAGCTGCATATGTAGTCTCTGGTAGAGAATGGCAACTCAACATCAGACCTTGCACCTTCCATGAATCAAATCACAGAATGAACATCCCCTAATCCCCTGGAGTGGCTCCTTATATCTAGGATCAAATTTCCACAGTGTTTTCCCCTCCATGGGCAAACCCCTGTCGCTCTCTCTCTAAAAACATTGGTGGGTGCTGGATTAGGGGTTTGGAGGGGGAGCGGGTGGAGATGAGCTGTACTTCCACAAAAGACCCCTGCTGAGTTGCAGACAAAATGTCTGGACTAGTCCTATGGAGAACAATGGATACTAATTCGCCTCCCCACCTCCAAAGATAGGGTAGCAGTCAGCCCCTCCTAAAATTAACCCCTTACACTACTTTATGATGTCACAGGGTCCACAGCTATTCCTTGCATCCTTTAGAGAAAGGAGGGGGAGAATGAATGTAGTTACAGCCCCTCACCTGTATCCTGGAATCTCATCCTTACCCATAACCCACCTGGCTTCACTTTAAGAGCAACGAATAACTGCTTCACTGCAATCTCAACAATATACAATAAACAATATACATATTTACAATGAGCTACAATGTCCCCTTATACACATGTAATTAGACACTGAAGATAAAATCTCCAAAGCAAGGGCTATGAAAAGTACATGCTATAATCCACATTTTGTGAGAAACGAGGGATAGGCTGGTTAATGTGTCATCAAACTCGTTTCATCACACTTGTCAAAGAGTCAACATTGGAGAAATCATAGATCTCTCTGGCATTAAACTAATTATCTAAGCCCCATAGTCCTAGATCCCTCACCAGGAAAGCGATATGCATATAGTGCTTTCTCCGTTCGCCAGTAGCATTAGGCTGCCGGTGAAGAGAGAAAATGCTTAATTGAGGAGGGTGGTCAAGACTGGGGGTCCCAGAGTAACCCCGGCATAAATAAGTGCAAAAGTCATTCTTTATGTACCACTGCAAGCAAGAAATTGATGGCTAGACTCCCAAATTTGAATAGCCTGAACCCTAATTTTGTGAAATGTCTTATCTATAAAAGGATCTGGTGCTACAAAATTGTCAATTCATTCTGACTCTGGTGTTGAAATCAAGGAAGAACAAAAAATTCCATACGGAACCCTTAAGATTAAATAAGAAGGAGAAACGGTGAAAGGGGTAAATACTCTGTGAAGCAGTTTGAAAATTTAGCTCATTTTAACAGCTTGATTACGTAGGCTCATTTTGTGTTAGCAATATATTTAATTGTGTAGAATTGCCATTCTATTTTTTTCTTTTGGTTTGAGGAAGCAATTAAGTTCCATGCCACACATCAAATAAACTCTGGGAGGCAATAATTTAAATGAGTTAGGAGTTGGCAACTTGGCTATGATGAGTCAACTGCCAGCCAGCTGGATTCCCTGACACCAAGAAATATTACTTTGCACAACAAACCCATGTCTATTTAGTAATATAGCAATCTCTGTTATAATATATCATTCCAGGCACATTTACTGCACTCAAGGCTTTGAGGGCTTAAAGGTACAAACAGAAGGTTGATTGCAGTTCATGCCAGCTATATATCTATCTCTGGACCTGAATGGCAACTAACGAGCTGCCAGTTGGCTACTCAGAAAGGAAGGGCATTCACTAATTGGAAATAAATGTGCTATTTTTACTGTTTATACAGGAAGAAATAAACCAGAGTTATAAAATGTGAGTTCCGTATTTCCATATTGTCAAGCCACATGTTCATTGGCGTGCCATAAACCCTAGATCACATGATTGCCATTTCCCAAGTACAAAGTGCTGCCTGAGAAAAGCAACATTATGAAATAATTTTAGGAAATTACTAACTTAATGCCCATATTACCTTTAAATTTGTTTGGACTGGTGTAAATAAAAACATATGCAGTATAAAGTCCATAATAATGGCACATCTGTAAAGATGAATGTATTTGCTTAATGTGGTTGAAAGAAAAAAACTTTATATATATATAGTGACAAAAAGAACAGTTGGCCATTGACAATTAAGGGAGAGACTAATTACTTATCTGGCAGACAGGGTTAAGTGTCCACACACAGAGCACAGAATCACAGGTGGAGCACATGGGTGTGACTAATTAATAAAGGGTTCAGCTAGTTAGTTCTTGGGAGGAAGCTTTAATAGCTGTACTTGTGTTGTAGGCAGGGCGACTGACGCCAGCCAGTGGCTGGTGACTAGTGGGGGGAATTTGTGCCTAGCTAGCAGCAGGGTTCCTTGGAATTGTAAATACTTGGCTTGTTTTGTGAATTGCTGGAACTACAAGAGTTGCTGTTTCTACCATCCTGACATTCCTGAATGGATTAAAACAAAGTGGTTCAGCATATCTGTCAACATCGTTTGGCGTGCTTTTCACTATATATATATATATATTTTAAGTGCCCATTTTATTAGGTACATCGGTATACCTGCTCATTAACACAAATATCTTGTCAACCAATCATCTGGCAGCGACTCAATGTATAGATGCATGCAGACATGCAGAAGACGTTCAGTTGTTGTTCAGACCACACACCAGCATACAGGAGAATTGTGATCTAAGTGAACGCACAGCATGTCGAACCTTGAAGTGGATGGCCCACAGCAGAAGAAGTCCACACCGGGTTCCGCTCCTGTCAGCTAAGAACAGAAAACTGATAGCTACGGTAGACACATGCTCACCAAAACTGGACAGTTGAAGATTGGAAGACAGTTTCCTCTGACAAATCTTGATTTCTGCATCATCATGAAGATGGTAGGTTAGAATTTGGCATAAAACATGGATCCATCCTGCCCTGTGTAGGCTGGTAGTGTAATGGTTTTGGGAATGTTTTCTTGGCTCACATTAGGCCCCTAAATACCAAATGTGCATTGTTTAAATGTCACAGCCTATTAGAGTGTTGTTGCTAACCATGTTCATCCCTTTATGACTACTGTGTACCCATATTCTTAGGATAACAAAACACACGTCATCTCACACAGGTTCCACAAACATGACAATAAGTTCAGTATACGCCAACGGTCTCCATGGTCACCAGATCTCGATCCAATAGAGCACCTTTGGGACGTGATGGAATGGAACACGACTGTGCAGCCAACAAATCTGCAGCGACTGCGTGATGCCATCATGTCAACATAGACCAGAATCTCTAAAGAATGTTTCCGGCACCTTGTTGAATCCATGTCAATGCAGACTGTTCTGTAAGTACTTTTCCTTAATTTCATCCATTGGTATTTGTTTGGAATCACTACCTGTATTAACTTCTGCAATACTAGGTCATCTTATCTCCAGATCTGTTTAATTTCCTTGTATGTCCCTAGTATGTGTCTGGCAGTGATGCAACGCTACTCATGCCTTGTACTAGTCTCCTCATTATCATGTTCAAGTACAACTAAATGTAAAATTTTCAGATCCACATTTATCCCCCTCACCCTGTTGCACATTAGTAAGTTCCAAAGTAGCCTCCTCCATTTCTATGTCTATAGCGCCACTAATTCCACAGCGCTGTACAGAGAACTCATTCACATCAGTCCCTGCTCCGTAGAAGCTTACAGTCTAAATTCCCTAATATAGACACACACTCACACAGACAGACAGAGAGGGAGAGACTAGGGTCAATTTTGATAGTAGCCAATTAACCTACCAGTATATTTTTGGAGTGTGGGAGGAAACCAGAGCCCCCGGAGGAAACCCACGCAAACACGGGGAAAACATACAAACTCCACACAGATAAGGCCATGGTCGGGAATTGAACTCATGACCCCAGTGCTGTGAGGCAGAAGTGCTAACCACTAGGCCACTGTGCTGCCCATATTCACATAACTCATCCTCACATTTCCATTCGAAGGCTAGACATTCACTTTGGTCAACATTAAGAAAGTCAACAACATTAGGTCGACAATTCAAATGTCGACAGTATTATTTGAGCTACAATTTATCATTTAACTCATTTAATAATTTAGTTTAATTGCTGCTTATCTGGATCCTGAAATGTTTGAGGCCCTATTTGGGGGAAAAAATGGGTACATGAAATTTAGAAAACTCCAACCAGTCCCGGCACTAAATCAATACCACCCACGTTTAATAATTAGGCATGACTTCAGCCCCAACATTAAAGTAATAATATTCACATTAGAGAAATCTATTTTCCCCCACACAGTCCTGATATTAAATTAATAGTATACACATTTAATAAATAGACTGATCTCCCTCCAAGCAGCCCCAACATTCACTTAATAGTATCCCATCTAATAAACAAACCTATTTCCCTCCCTCCAAACAGCTCTAGGAATAAATTAATAGCATTTATGTTCAATACATATAACCATTTCCCACAACCATCCCTGGCATTAAATAATTCCTATTCACATTTAATAACTAGCCCTCTTCCCCAAACTCAGCCCCACATTCAATTAATTTCTCCAAACCACCCCAGCATGAAATTAAAGGTCCCGTCACCCCATCTTAAATTAATAGGCCGCACTATTAAATTAAATATCTCCACTATCACTCCACAAATAAATTAATAGCATTTAAGTTTAATAAATTTACCCTTTTTTTCCCAGAGATGGATTAAGGAAAGGTTACTGGGGGCTGTCCGGACCAGGTACTAGGTGACTCAGGTGGTTTGGGGCTATTAATTGAATGTGCGGCTGTGTTTGAGGAGGGGGCTATTTATTAAATGTGAATATGAAATATTTAATGCTGGGGATGAGCCCACAGAGCCTTAATCCAGCTCTGTATTTCCCACAACCATCACTGTCAATAAATCCATTAGCGCAGAAAATTAGGTTGGCAATGTGCCCACATTGGTACAGGTGTATTGTTGTATATATACGAACATCTTCTGTTGCAATGAGGTTGGATGGGATCACTGCAATCCAATAGGATCTGTAAATTGTGACCCTTTACAGGTGCTCACAGATCTCATCCAATAATCCAATATTTTATAATCCAACCTGGTCACGTGTGTAAAGTGATCATTAGTTGTGCGGCACCCACATAACAATCAGATTGAATTAGATCATTGCAATTGCAAATGATATGTGAGCAATACGCCGTGCACGGGAAAGACCATATAGCACAGATCTTATTGTAGTGTGAATTGAAATGGAAATTGACTATACATGTTTCCCGACCACTTAAGGTTGGATTTTAGATCCAAATGGATTCTGGTCTTTAAGACGGGACAATACATGCTGCCACGATTGAAAAAAAATAACGATTGTGAAAACAAACCGAATTGGCGAAGTCAAAATTTGTGGCCAACACGTGTTCTGTTAGAGAATATATAGTACAATTAATTAAGGTTAAAACACACTAGTATTAAGGACACCACAATAAATTAGATCATTTGGAAGAAAGTGTTGTTTCAATTAACACTCAACACTTAAGGAGAAGTAATTTTATGCTTACATATCTTCAAACAGCCATAAATAAAACTGATAAGGCATAACAGGAGTTGTCACACGAGCAGCTTTCTTGCTGCTCATCTGAAGAGAAGAGCAAGAGAAATAGGAAACTTGTGTACTGCACGACTGTCTCAAGTCTTACCCAAATGTCCGTACACTTGCATCTAACTCACGTCAGGAGCAAACGCGGGATTTGCAGAGGGGGGTTTCCACACCACGCCACCAGTGGGCGTGACCAGCATCCATGGGGGCGTGGCTATATTAGACAGTGCTTGGCTGCTCTCCAACTCTTCCTATCTCCATAATAAACATGGGCAATGCTGCCTGTACTACTGTCAGGTGCACGCAGCTCTCCCTTTTCAAGCAGAGCTGTGTGAAGCGGGGGCAGGGTCCACCCACCTCAATTATACAGTGCCCCAGGCTTGGAGGGAGGCGGGTTTCCAGGCACTAGAAACCCCCCCCCCCCTCGGTTTGCCTATGCACGTCATAGTTGGTAATTTGATAAATTATACCATTTTGTTATCCCATAGAAACCTAGAAGTGTCAGAAACAAGAGCTCCAAGATTAGAAAATAACGCAGTTGTATCTGGCATCAACAAGTTTTTTTTCTCGATTCATTTGTAATTAGTTTTCTTTCTAGATTGTTGCATTAAATTATTTAATCCCATAATAGATCTACTTTATCAGATGTAAGTTAGAAGGACGCAACAATTGCACTGTTTACGATAATGTAATCACAGCAACACATTTTTCACATACTTTACAACGTATGCAGTAAACAATAGGAATGTTAAAACTGTAGAAAATCTCAATTATGCGGTTTTATTATAGTACCATGGATTTCATAGTTTACTTGGCGTTGTGGGGAATAGAATGACATAAGGGAAAAATAAAAATATTTATTGGAGTTTACAGGATAAAAGTTTTCAAAGTCTGTAATCTACCCCTGATATAGCCCTAAACCTAATTATATAGACCTAAACCATTACCACTAACCTGTGACCTTCTCTTAACCTACAGAGGCAAAAACAGTGCTTATCTGGTCTGTATAACTATATCATATTAGTACAAGGGGTCACAGTGAAATTTCTCATAAATTGAGTTTCTGTTTCGCAGAAGTTTGTGAAGTTCCATCAAAATATTCTTAAAGTTCCAATTGTGCGTCGTCATTATAAGAATGCCATTCCGCACTGTATTAGTAAATTTGTATTTTGATGAATTTATAGTCTATAGCTGCTCATGAGTCTTCTAATTAAAGAATATACTGTCAGCGGCAATGCTAGTAACCTCAAATGTCCCGAAACATTACTGCTTGAACCAGAGCCGTAACGACGGCGGTGCGGGCGGTGCGGCCGCCCAGGGCGCAAGCCTAGTAAGGGCGCAACACCCGTCAGCACGCCCGTCCGCCCGTTACATCCCCGATGGAGTGGCAATCTAGTCCTTCAGTGGCAGCACCGCAGGACTACTTTGCCCATTGAAGACTGCAGCGCAAGGAGCAGGGTCCCGGCTTACTGCTCCTGCAGCGTCTTGACGTACAAATAATGACGTCAGGACGCTGTCAGAACAGGCGACGAGGAGCCGGCACTGAAGGAAGAAGATGACAGAAGTTTGGTAAGTAAAACGCTGCTGTATAAATAAGGAAAAGAGAGAGGGCGCAGAGGAGTTGAAATGACCGTAGATAATGTTTATAGCTCCTCCGTGATTGTGTCACATAGAACTGTGTAGATGCACAGAAGCAGTATTCGATTTTGCAGAAAAACGGTGTAACAAAAATCAAAAAGAGGTTTCTTACCCTACATTTCCCTATGGAAGTCCCGGGACTCAGTGCAAATTGATGCACCGAGTCCCGGGACTTCCATAGGGAAATGTAGGGTAAGAAACCTCTTTTTGATTTTTGTTACACCGTTTTTCTGCAAAATCGAATACTGCTTCTGTGCATCTACACAGTTCTATGTGACACAATCACGGAGGAGCTATAAACATTATCTACGGTCATTTCAACTCCTCTGCGCCCTCTCTCTTTTCCTTATTTATATTGTTATTTAAAAGGTGCTGCACACACATCAGAGAGCGCTTACCTTTCTTTATTTATATTTAAAACACTGCTGCACTGGTGAGAAGAGGGGGCAGGAGAGGAGACAAGCGGAGCGAGGGGGCTGTGAGAGAGGTCTGGAGAGAAAGGTCGCTGTGAGAGAGGGCTGGTGAGAGGTCTGGAGAGAGATAGATCTGAAGAGAGGGGGCTGTGAGAGAGGTCTGTGAGAAAGGGCTGGTGAGAGGTCTGGAAAGAAAGGTGTCTGCAGTGAATGGGTGTATGGAGAGAAGGAGTGATGTATCAAATTTGAATTTTGTGCCTAGTTCATTTATCCAATATATGGTTCTCGGGTAGGATAGATACTGGATGTACACATTAAGTCGGAGTTTTGTAGCTGATTTATAGCCTTATTTTTTCCCCTCCAAGCATTAAGCTATAAAATACTTTTAGACACACACAAAACTAGGGGGCGTTAAAGTGTACCTTTAATTTACTGCTTACTACTTTTTAACTACAGGTAAAGTGTACTTGTATATGTATGTGTGTATATAAGTCAGGTAATGCTTTGAATAAACGGAACTTTGAATACGTTTTTCTGGACTCTGACACATGTGTAAGAGATTTTAATTGGATTAGCATGAGGGAATGGCTGTTTAATCCAGTAATGAAGACATATCCCCACTGCTCTGACAAAGACCCAGGACAGGTTGAAACGTGTCTGTAGAATAGGTTAATTTGGTGGAGTACTTGGGTCTTTACACTTGAGAGTGTTTGGATACAGCAGCTCTAACAGAGGAGGAATTGTGGGATTAACATATTTTCTCCTTGTTTTACATGCTAAATACAAGCTCTTGCTTATGGAAATTACATTTTCTACAACTTAAATGGGATATTATCTAATTCAAAGTTTTATAGTTATGTTACAAATGTGATTGCATACCTGCTCTTTTTATTGTGAGTTATAATAAAGGGTTAAACACTAGGAAAGTCATTGTTCTCTCTTTTTTTTTTCTTTTCTGAGATATACTAAATAAATAGAGAAAGAAAAAGGTAACAAATGTTCACCCAATCTAGATCTTCACCCCCTGAATCACACCTCAAGAAGGGGAATATTGTACAGCTGTGCAACATGTCATGTTCAATGCAATTTCAACACAGAGCCGTAACGAGGCATGAGCGGGCGGTGCTGTCGCCCAGGGCGCAAGGCCAAGGAGGCGCAGCAGCTGCCCGCTACCTGCCTCTGTACCTTCAGCCCTTAAATTCCGCAGTGGAACACATGTGCGTTCCACTGACAGGAAGTTAGGCATTTTACATACAGTTTATGTAAAATAAATATATACTTTGTCCTCTACATAAAACAACTAAACTTATGAATTTCTTCAGCAGCGCTGTACAGAGAACTCATTTACATCACTCCCTGCCCCATTGGGGCTTACAGTCTAAATTCCCTAACACACAGACACATTCTTATTTGATTATTAAGTGCATGAAATATTATAATACCTTTCGCTATATATTTTTTGCATACTTTAAATGGTCATTAGGGCAGAGAGCCGGTTGTTAATTTTTTTTCAATCTCACCACTGTATGTATATGTATGTATATATATATATATATATATATATATATATATATATATATATATATATATATATATATATATATATATATATATATATATATACATATATATCATGCATTTGCAAATATGTGTAACAGAATTCTTTCAGTAAAGTGCTAGCCACACCCACACATTAGGTTGGCCACACCCACCTGCCAAATGCCACTCCCACTTAGATGGGGGGCGCCGGTGCCCTGTCTCGCCCAGGGCACTAAAATGTGTAGTTACGGCACTGGCTTGAACTTAGTAATGACCTTGAATAGAAATAAAAAAATTAGTTTAAGAAATATATTTTTTCTATTGTATGTTGGCAGAGTGTTTTATCGATGCCTAATTTATGATAGGTATCTGGCCATTTCTAGCCTAAGAGTACAAATATATATATTTTGTTTTCTCTTTCCCATTTCCACTGATTAGTTGATTAATTAGCACAGATGTAGTGTATTTTGAAGACGTGTTTGGAATTTCCTACACTAAGTGGGTTTCTCTCACAAAGTGTTTGGAGATGCACAGTTAAACAACACAGTTGGACAAACATTGGACAACATCTGAATACTTCTAGGAGTAAGCTACATCTGCTGAAGCCCAACTCTGCACTACTTCTCTATCTACATGGAACACTCTTGGGACTAGATTTACTAAGCTGCGGGTTTGAAAAAGTGGGGATGTTGCCTATAGCAACCAATCAGATTCTAGCTATCATTTTGTAGAAGGTACTAAATAAATGTAAGCTAGAATCTGATTGGTTGCTATAGGCAACATCCCCACTTTTGCAAACCCGCAGCTTAGTAAATCTAGCCCTTAGGGGTAAATGTATCAAGCTGAGAGTTTTCCGGCAGGTTTGAAAAACCAATCAGATTCTAGCTATCATTTATTTAGTACATTCTATAAAATGATAGCTAGAATCTGATTGGTTGCTATAGGCAACAGCTTCACTTTTTAAACCCACCAGAAAACTTTCAGCTTGATGGCATTAGCAGCTCATTAGCAGCTCATGGCATTATCTTTAGTACTTCACACTTTCTGCAACACAAACATTTGTCCACATTGCCCCTTCATTACTCCACTCACCCCAAGTTAACATTTATGAACTTTTGTTCTATTTATTTTCTCTATCTGGAACTGCCTCCTCCTCTCGCCAGAAAATAAAAGGTCACACACTTTACAATCCTCTTTCCTATCTTTCTCTCTCTCTGCTTCTATTAGTTGGTGATATATCTCCTAATACAGGTGCCCCACACTCCTCCAACAAATATAGAGCAGAATACTACCGAAATCCAGCAAACCTCAAACACATCACCTGTCTCCCTTCTCTTCCAAAGTCCTTTAAATGTGCCCTTTGGAATGCACGCTCTGTTTGTAACAAACTTACCTCCATTCATGACCTCTTCCTCGAAAACAACCTCAACCTTCTGGCAATAACCAAAACATGGCTCACGCCATCAGACACTGCCTCACCTGCAGCCCTTTCACATGGTGGCCTCCATCTCACCCACACTCCCAGACCTGGAGGCAGACAAGGAGGTGGTGTTGGACTACTTCTCTCCCCACAGTGCACATTCGCAGTACTACCAAATGTCCCATCATTTACATTCACATGTTTTGAAGTACATGCTATTCAGATTTTTAATCCATTCTTTATGCGTATTGCTGTGGTCTATCACCCGCGTGGAGCACACCAGAAATTTCTTGAGGATTTATCTGCATGGCTCCCTCACTTGTTATCTTCTGACATCCCCACCATCATCCTTCATGATTTCAACATCCCAATTGCTAATCCATGTTCCAATGCTGCTTCCAACTAAACTCTTCCCTCGATTTCTACCTGTGAGTTCAATCCACTATTCATTGGGATGGCCATTGCCTTGATCTTGTTTTCTCAAGACTATGTTAAGTTTCTGATTACCTTAACATGCCTTTCCACCTCTTGGATCATTACCTTATCAGCCACACAATCGCCCCAAGTACTTTATTCTCTCTGCTGACAAACTTTACCAAGCCTCCGCATACCCATAGAAATCTTAACTCTATTCATTTTCAATAGTTTTCCACCTCTCTCCAACACCTTCTTTCCCCATCCTCTACATTCTCCTCCCTGATATGGCAGTACCTCATTTTCACCATACCCTAGCAACAGCCCTTGATCAAGTTGCATCAGAAAATATTCATACTTCATGTTGACTTCGATGTCAACCATGGCACACTAAAGTAATGGAAGAAGAAGAAGAAGCAGAGTGTTGCTGGCATAAATCTCGTACCTCTAATGATTTCTTCATATATATATCTATCTACCACTCCTATCAAAATGCTCTGGACACTGCAAAACAAAATTACTACCAATAGCTTAACTATGCTCAGGGTTTAAACCCAAAATGCCTGTTTAGCACATTTAAATCTCTACTCAACCCTCCCACCCCAAACACTCTGACAACTATCAGTGCCTAGGATCTTGCTTCCTACTTCAAGGATAAGATTGATATAATCAAACTAGAAAAGGTATCATCTTCCTCAACAAGCAATCAGCTTAATTCATTCTAAGCACCCTCTAACACCCTCTCTTCCATTGATTTCACAAATGAAGATGAAGTATATACTCTCTTCTTATCTTCCTACTCTACCTCCTGTCCTCTTGATCCTGTACCCTCACAAATTGGTAGATCCCTATCTCCTGTGCTCATTCCACCTCTAACAAAAATCTGTAATCTCTTTCTCTCTACTGGTATCTTCCTGTCATTATACAAGCATGCAGTGATTACTCCTATTTAGAAAAAACAAAATTCTGAATCGAACTCAAACTACTCTACCATCTCTCAGCTCCCTCCAAGCTTCAAGAGAGACTTGCCTACACTCGCCTCACACGCTTCCTTTCTGCATACAACCTATTGGATCCTTTTCAGTCAGGCTTTCACTCTCAAACATCACAGAGACTGCCTTGACTAAGGTTGTCAATGATTTGATCACTGCAAAAACCAAAGGCCATTACTCTCTTCTAATTCCCCTGGATCTCTCTGCTGCATTCAACACTGTTGACCACTCTCTTTTCATACAAACGCTCCCTAGGTCTTCAAGACACTGTCCTATCCTGGTTCTCATCCTGCCGTTCGAATTGCTCTTTCAGTGTTAATTTCTCTGGATCCATCTCTGCTCCGCTTCCTTTATCAGTTGGAGCACCACAAGACCTGGTCCTAGGTCATCTGCTGTTCTCTATCTACACCACTTCTCTTGGAAAACTAATAAGCTCCTTTGGGTTTCACTATAATGTCTATGTGGATGATACCCAAATTTATCTATCCTCTCCTGATCTCTCACCATCTGTGTGGTCTCGCATTGCTGACTGTCTTTCTGCCATTTCATCTTGGATGTCATCTCACCAACTCAAACTCAATCTCTCAAAAACAGAGTTAATAATATTCCCACCCACCAAGAGAGGTTATCTACCAGACATTTCTATTTCTGTTGACAACAGGACCATAAATCCCCCACCCCGCAAGCTCGCTGACTAGGTGTGATCCTTGACTCACAACTATCCTTTGTTCCCCACATCTACCCTATATCTAAATCATGTTACATACATCTAAAAAACATTTCCAGAATATGCACATATCTTACACAAGACACTGCAAAAACTTTAATTCATGCACTCATCATCTCCCGCATTGACTATTGCAATTCCCTCCTTACTAGTCTTCCCCTAAACAGACTCTCACCTCTACAATCTATTTTACACACAGCGACCAGACTGATTTTCTTTGCAAATCTTTCTTCCTCTGCTGAGTCACTTTGTCGGTCTCTACATTGGATGCCTGTTTTTACAGAATCCAATATAAAATGCTTCTCTAAATATACAAGTCCATTAACAAAACTGCATCAACATACATCTCCTCACTTGTCTCAAAATATCTCCCATCTCGATATCTCCCTTCTGCACAAAATCTGCATCTTTCATCCTCTCTAATTAATTCCTCCCATTCCCGGTTACAGGACTTTTTTCAAGCTGCACCAACTCTGTGGAATTCTCTCCCTCGTACAATAATAATTTTCCTCTGGTCTACAAACCTTCAAACATTTTCTGAAAACCCACCTCTTCAGGCAAGCTTATAATATTCCTCAACCACCCTTTACACAATTCACACAAGACAATAACCCTCTGACCCGAGACCAACATTGTTGTATCTGACTCCCATTGACCAGGGCCCTCTTACCTCTTTGTCTGTTTTACCCAGTATTATTTATTACTGTGTTTATCCTCAATTGAAAAGCGCTACAGAATTTGATGGCGCTATGTAAATAAATGTTGATGATGATGATGAAGCAAGAGTCAGTCTGCCACCCCTTCAGATTTGCTTGTTTGTTCCCTGCACGGCCTGGAGGTGTGGAGTCACAGTTTGAGATTCCAACATTTGTGAACCGGTAAGTGGGCACTGAAAGAGGCACATGATAGATGTGCCATGGTACCTGTACCCCCAGCTGCAGCTCTCAGTGCAACCTCTTTCTTGTCAGCCACTTAAATTTGATGCAACAGCTCTTTCCCTGAAGCACTTGGCGGGTCCAGAAGATGGCAGCGCCTGCATTGGTTGGTTACAAGTGTGATTTTGAGTTAAGGCACTGGATTTTGGGGAGGGATCACCCAGCTGGGGAAGTGGAACTCCACTTTGATTTCTTTACACACTGTTATGAGCGTTTTGTCGCTATCCAATAACGATTGTCGAATCTCGATTTGTGTTTCCAACGCACAAATATTTATTCTCAAAAAGTAGCAGAATATATTCAAGCGAAATAATAATAAGTATAGCCGTTACTTATCGCAGGCGCTCTGGATCCAGTGTACAGTCATTCAGGTCTGAAGATACAGTGAAACAATGCAGGTGGTATAGCTTGCTTCTATTGGTCCAGGCATCAGGAGGGTCCAGGGGGTTACACATCATAGGCTGATTCAATCTAAGGAATCCAAAGGTGGGGGTCTCTCCAGAGGATGAGCTCTGTTCTTCCCGCCAAACTGCTCTGTTCTTCCCGCCACACTCCAATTACAATCAGTCCATTTGCATTTGACAGTTAATATCATATTAAAGGTTTATTCCCTAACATCAATAACTAGAGTACGCAATGTGCGATCTCTTCGCCGAATGCACCAAACAGCTGCTGATATAAAGGGGATTAATATGATATTAGACATGACACATTTCTTTTAACCTGAACCATATGTATCACTAATATGCATATAACTTATAATATTACACATAAACACTACTATATTTCGACATAAATAACTATGTGTTGCAACTACCATTAATGTGTACTATTTTACAAATGTGTGTGTTGGTGCGAATGTATGTAAAAGCGTAAATACTGTTGTTGTCACGTGTTGCGGCTGCGTACACCCTTCCACGCCGTAGCGTGCCATATGCATCTTTTCAGACAAAGACAACCAAGTTTGCTCGATTTTAATTGAAATGAGTTTATCCAATTTACTGACTTCGACAACATATACAGACATTTTATGGCACAATATAGTAGTATATTGATGCTGTATAGCTTGTACAGTGTCAATTTGCACACAATAAATAGAAGAAGGTGTGTGCCAAACACACGTGGACATGTTCTTTCCCAAAAAAAAACCAAAAAAACCACTATTTGCACATATAAAATACCACCTGAAAAAGCAATTAACCCCAGCATCTAAAATGTGTCTTCTTCAGGCTGCATTCTGCCATAAATACACCTATCGTACGAGCTTAGTTTGAGAGGCTATTCTTGAAACAACACATTGGGTTTTCTTCCATTGTGGAAAATCCGGATAAGCAACAAAAACATAAGAGGGAGAATGAAGACGTGTAAAAAATGCAAATGCGAGACGGCTTATTGCATGGCATACATGGAAATAATCAAACTTTCCACGACATACAGGCCAAACTTTTAAAAAAAGACAATAAAAATGAAAAATGCCAGATAAAGCAAAGAATAATTTTTATTAAGAGAGAATAAAACTTGTATTCTGTTCAAATATTTAACAGCACAGATTTACACATCGAAAGACAGAAACTGATGACAGATGAAGACTCTTTGGCCCCATTTCTTCCCCAGTAAATATCTTTCTACGAATGAATGAGAATATAGTCTAATCTTCACCTAGAAGGGTTTTCAGGGACTACAGTAACAGTGGTTCCCAAAGCAAAAAAAAAAAAACATGTATTACCCAAATTCAGAGTTGATAGTGAGACCTATTTTCCTACATACAAATAACTATGTCCGGTATTAGAAATAACTTCACTAGAATGAATGCAGAAAACAATTAAACAAGTAACACAACACAACTCCTTCCTTGTCTGTGTCCTTCTTTCTCATATTATAAATAATTTACAGTTGCATAGTTATGCCAAGACTGCTTGGCAGAAAGTTGTCTAGTGGTCATACAGACAAAGACTAGACAGACAGGCTATGTCGGTAACTAATCAGTAGTCCAGGAGGAGAGGTGTGAAGGTCCGTCAGGGGGTCAGTTATGAGGATAGCCAGGGTCTAGTCTAGCAATAGGTGGTCAGAGTTATTTGAGATATTGTTATATGCGCCTTTATACCTTTGTTTTATTATTTGTGATATATTGAATGTTGTGGCATTTATTGTGGTATTAGGCAGCTGTAACAGGGAGCGCTTTTTTTGATCTCTCCCTTTTTGTATGCTTATTTGAGATATGTCTATTAAATAACGAGACTGATTAAATAACTCACCTTCATTTATTGGTATTACAAATGTAATGTTTGTTCCCTTCAATATAGTCCCCATTTGCACTAATACATCGCTGTAGTCTTGTTTTCCACTGGTGGAAGTCATGGAGCAAATCAATTTCTGTCACTTGTTTCAACATATCTGCCGTTTTTTTCTTTACAGCCTCAACTGACTCAAAATGTGTCCCTTTAAGCACTGATTTAACTTTTGGGAAAAGGTAAAAATCGCAAGGTGCTAAATCGGGCGAATATGGAGGATGTTCAAGTGTAGTAATGTGTTTGTCGGTCAAAAACTGCTTCACAGACAGTGCTGTGTGAGCAGGCGCATTGTCCTGGTGAGGAAAGAAACCATTTTTCCACAGTTGCGGACGTTTCTTTCATGCTGATTAACTGTTTTGCCTTCTGGAACCCATTCTTCCAAAATTACACCCTTGATTTCGAAAAAAACACTGAGCATTGCTTTGAATTTTGACTTGCTTGTGACTTGCTTTAACAAGCTTTTTTCATTCTTGGTGATGACGGTGTTTTCCAGTGCATTGACTGTCTTTTGGTTTCAGGATCATACTGGAAGATCCAGGTCTCATCACAAGTGATTACTTTATGAAACAGGTTTGGATCTGTGTCAAGTTGCTGCAGAATGTCAACACAACATTCCTTGCGATGTTCTTTTTGCTCTGGTGTGAGAACCCTTGGGACCAGCTTTGCACAAACTTTCGCCATGTTAAGATCCTTACGCAAAATTATCCATACGGTGTCTTTGTCAATGTTCATGGATTCATTCCAACACTGAGTCTTCGGTCTTTTCAAACAATCTGAAAGATTTTTTCTTCATTTTCTTCGGTTCTTGAAGTGCACGGTCGTCCAGGGCCTTCATCATCTTCGACATTCTCACATCCCTCGCTAAATCTTTTGTGCCACTCAAACACACAAGCACAAGACAGACAGTCATTCCGATAGGCCGTAGTAAGCAATTGAAAACATTCTGTTGGTGTTTTGTGCAATTTTACTAAAAATTTCAAATTGACACGTTGTTCAGCTTTTAAACTTAGCATTTTTTCGGCACTCTACAGAAAACACAACCAAACTAAATGGCGACTCACAATCCACTCAACGTCATAAAGTGTTGCAGCTTGTCATGCAGGTTCAGACCGGTTCAAGGTTACTACGTATGCAATTATAACCAGATCTGACTGCTTAGTTTACTAGGTGGAATCACAGTCTCGTTATTTAATAGACATACCTCGTATTTGTTGTTATCATTATTTTAAACAGAATAACATGCCTAGTGTAAGTACTATAATTACATAAGAACTATAGAAAGACATAGCTATAAACAGGCACAGTATTATCCTTAAACCTTATAAACACTAGACACAGTGCAGAGAACATATCTGTGAGCTGAGCAGAATGCACTATACAGGGAAAGGAAACACAGCAAGCTTCACTCAAGACACCAAGCAGCAGAGGGCGCTGCAGGGGATTCTGGCAATTCCGGTTTTCACCCATACCCATTGGGATACTGGTCAACTGGTCCCGCTCAAAGTCAGTTACACATATACATCACTGGGAAAGGAAGCACATTTAAAAAGGACTCACAAACATGCCTATAAACGTGTGTCTGTGGTGTGAATAGGACAGAAGTGGGACCTGTGCAGTAATGTAATCAACAGAGTAAAGGTATACCAGTAATTTACCCACAATGCTCCACGATAGATGCCGAAAACCTGATGTCAGCAAGTCCACATTGGATCATGACTAGGACTGTTTGATCTAAGAGCAGGACATGCAGCTGTAAACGTCATTGAGGAGACGTATCGTTGTAACCATCAGATGTTAAAACCTTTATTTTAATAGATAAAACAACATAAGCATATGTGATTACTTAGGCCAACGTTTCTCAACGTCCAACGCTGCTTCCTCAGGAGTGGTCTAAAATGAAGTTTATCTGCTGCAAAGTCTAGAGGATCCGACAGCTTGACACCAGTTCATAATATCATTTAGCTTCTGGATTCTCACAGTGAGGTCCCTTCCTCATTTTTGTAAAATAAAGATTGTGACATGCCAGGGCTGTTCGATATTGGGCGACCACCCAGGTGGCGAACGCTGAAGCGGGGTGCAATTAATGAATATTTTAGGTTCATTTGGTTAACATTGAGGGCTAGGGGGGGCGGCATTTTTCTTTCTCGTCCCTGGCGCTAACATTTTAAGTTACAACACTGCAATATGCAGATATATTCCTCGTAGGTGTAGATGATCTTTGTTTTACACTGCATCCTAGCTGTGGGTAGCAGCTTAATATGGACTTATGGAAAGTGCACGTATATATTTATATGAGCACTTACAAAGTCTAACGTCCTTCCTGTCCTTAATGAGAAACTGTTCATCGGCATACTCATTGCAATGAATTTTAGTAGTAAAAAATACATCATAGCTCAATAGCCAGAAACTTTCAGAAGAGCGACTTCTAAACACCTAATAACCATATTTGAACGCTAACATTCTCATTAGATATATAAAGGGATTAGTGCTTAATTGCATCCACTGAAATGTTTATCAGGGTGTGTTCTTGTAATTAAGAGATACAAACACAAGAAATCCCTGAGAGGTTTTATGGGCTTATATGCTCATGTGTATCGCTGGAGTATTTCCTGTTTACAGACACCACCCTAACCTCACATCCATGCATTATTTAGATATGTACTCCTTATACTCTATCAGGGTTTTTTGGCTGTTAGTATATTTGTGATGTCTCTTATGGATCTTGGATTTCATTTTGATTCACATTAATTGCATAAATACATTTTTAATGTAAAGAAGCACATGATGTATTAAGTACAACAGAAAATATGCTTAGTCCTTTATGTAGTGCATTCACAGTTACTTGTATGCAAATATGGCTACAATATCTAAATATCACTGTTTATGTCCCAATTAGATAGATAGATAGATAGATAGATAGATAGATGATAAATATTTATTAGCTTTCTCTAGTTTGTTAATCCTTCTTATAATTTGAAAAGATGATTTATAGTCCATTTTTCCTTGTTATAAAAATAAAAATGAAAGTTTGTAAATATGAATTATTATATTGTTATTATTATTATTATTATTATTATATAAAGTACATTCAAACAGGAATTTTTATCAATTGCATACAAGATAGAGAAATATTGTAGGAATCAAAACTCAGCATAGCTTAAAAACTAATAAAATGTTATCATGACTAAATTACTGAAAACTTTAGCAAGATTACATATTCATTTACACTGCCGTGGTTTCTGCTTTGTTTTGCCTTTGCATTTTTCTTTTGGTAAGAGAAAAAAAAAATCTCTGCCTTCTATGGAACATCAACCTAATTACATTTTCAAGCAAATTGAGCTATCTATTTTCTTCTGAGTAGTCGATGACTCATCCTAAATTAAATGCCTTTGGCTCATGGGTTTGATGGCTGACCTACCAGCCAGGGAGTCATAAAAATACAAGCAAACTGGACGCGAAAAACATGGATTACATAACAGTTTCAAAAGTCTCAAAGATTTCCTGTTGTCTTTCATCCTCCAGAATAAACCAAAGGGATGGATCCTCCATAAATTGTGACAGGCATGGAATCATACCATACTCACACTGTACAATATAACCGTTATTTTTGGGTAAAATGTTTTAGAAGCAGAAAACATGTAACATGCCTGTAAGTGTTTCTCAGTTTTCATAGATATCCCCTCACGTAGGACTATGAGGGCATAGCACTATGAGGGCATAGCACTATGAGGGGATACCATTGTGAGGGGATAGCATTATAAGAGGATAGCACTCTCAGGGATAGCATTATGAGAGGATAGCACTATGAAAGGATAGCACTATGAGGGATAGCACTTTGAGGGGATAGCACTATGAGGGATAGCATTATGAGAGGTTAGCACTATGAAAGGATAGCACTATGAAAGATTGCACTTTGAGGGGATAGCACTATGAAGGATAGCACTTTGAGGGGATAGCACTACGAGGGATAGCACTATGAGGGATAGCACTATGAGAGGTTAGCACTATGAGAGGTTAGCACTATCAGAGGATAGCACTATGAGGCATAGCACTATGAGAGGATAACACTATGAGAGGATAGCACTATGAGAGGATAACACTATGAGAGGATAGCACTATGAGAGGATAGCACTATGAGAGGATAGCACTATGAGAGGATAGCACTATGAGGGTATAGCACTATGAGGGGATAGCACTATGAGGGGATAGCACTATGAGAGGATAGCACTATGATGGGATAGTATGAGGGGATAGCACTATGAGAGGACAGCACTATGAGGGATAGCACTATGAGAGGATAACACTATGAGAGGATAACACTATGAGAGGATAGCACTATGAGAGGATAGCACTATGAGGGGGATAACACTTGTCTTTTTAAAAGGGTGACGGCAATCTTTGTCACTCATTTTGTCAGAACTATATAGCATAATGGAGGCATGAATGAGCGCTACTGAGGGTGAAGATGTGGAGGGGGCTGTCACGCCTGCGTCTGTCACCATCTTTTTCTCTCCTACTCGCTTATCCTCAACAGCCCACCCAAAGGCCACTTATTGTCTTCAGCTTTTACTGTGGGAATGTGTCAGGATTTAAAACTTACAATTTTCTTTCATGTCTTCTTTTTACTTTGGAGAACAACCATTCTCTTAAATATTACAATTAATTTCAGTTTATACATCTCCCTGTTATAACTTTGCACCCACAAAAGCCTTGCACCCTAGGCTACAGCCTGTATGCAAGAGGTTTTTATGTAAGTGGTGTCAATTTAACAGTTATCTATGTAAGAGGTATCTGTGTAAGTGGTGCCTATAGTACAGGTATCAATGTAAATAATATGTATGCAAGCTGTATACAAAATAAAAGTGATAAATGTACATTTACATAGATGGGTACTCACACAGGGATTAAAGCAGTGAACTACACTGGATGATTGGAGGCAGGGATTAACATCAAAGTAATTAGAGGCACCTGTTTGGGAGCAGTTGATCATCACAGGTATTTAAGCATACAAGCTCCGCATCTGCACAGGGTGATGTTAATTATTCCAATAATAATTCCTACATAAGACCAACCACTGTAATACAGTACACTGCCATAATGTCTTAATGGGAAAATGAAGGAAACCTTGAGGGCAAAAATGCTACTCTAAAATGAAATTGTTGAAGCTTGTTAGTAAACTTAAGGTAAATGACTTTCAAAAATAAATTATTTCAAACTTTAAAGATGTTACTGTGAATTTACAATAATGTAATACTTGACTATATTTTAATACACTTTTATGGAATAGCCCAGGGTTTCCCAAACCCAGTCCTTAGGGCTCCCTAACGGATCACATGTGACATAATTAGGACCACCTGTGGATCTGTTACAATGTGTCAGTCAGTAATGATTACACCTGTGCTCCAGCAAGGAGATATGGAAAACCTGCACTGTTAGGGAGCCTTGAGGACTGGGTTTGGGAAACCCTGGAATAGCCCCTAGGATCTTTTTGGTGCAGTTGACCAAATTACCCTCTTCCTTAGTGTTTTGTGATTGGCTATTAGCAGTAGCAGTCAGAAAGAACGTGGACCGTTCTATCAACTGCCCCATTGAGTCTCTTGTCAAGGGATGACTAGCATCTGTTTCAAGTGAGAAATTAGTTTGAAGTAAGGTAAATCAGCAACTGGGTGACATTTCTCTTTAATGGCTATAGAAAAAAGAGACAGAACAGAATAATAAGTGAACTTTGAGATGTGCACAAGTACCAGTCAGAATGAATTTTTATTTAACAGGATTTGGGATTATTTTCTGCACAGGTTCAAAAGTGATGTTGCATAGTTAAAAACCATTAAGCATAGTACAACAAGTCACTGGAAAACTTGAACTTAATACTTGAAGTCGGACATTTGCTTGAAATTGTCTTTTGAAGACTCATAAGTACAAACTGTGCAGTCTACTGTTTGTTTCCTTGGTTACAGATGTTGCTAAGGAAAGTCAGTTATTCACATCCAATGGCAGCAACAGTGTATCTGAGTCTTCAACAGGTGATTTTTTGTGTGCAAGACTTATTGGAGGTATCAGGAGGTATTCCAGTAATTATAGTTCTCAGTACAATATCATTTTTAATTAGACAAAATGATTTTTGAGTGGAGTTACTATTTATTAAAAATATATATATTAATTACTCATGTTTAATGCCAGTGAAAACATTAATAAAATGCAGATTAATCACAAATGCAATGTATTTGTATTTTTACTAGCATTTACTGCATATCAAAGTTTACTGTCACAGTAAATGTACAAATGTAAAAAATAGGTTTCTGAAAAACTGCTATGTGATGCCAATAGGTACAGTGATAGAAGATTACACACACTAACGTGCCATATGCATGTGCTGAAAACATTTTAAAATGAGCAGTGGGTACAGATAGATTAATCATTCCAAACTTAACCATGTTACCCTTCATGACTCCTAGGGGTAGTATCATTAGTACTTTCTTTAAAGTAAAAGTAGAGGTGTTGCCCATAGCAACCGATCAGATTCTAGCTATCATTATCTAATACATTCTAGAAAATAGTAGCAATAATCTGATTGGTTGCTAGGGGAAACACCTCCACTTTTCCTATCTTGAAGGTATGATAACTGAACTGACACCTGAATTTAACCACGTACCCCAACAGTCCAACTTTTCAATGGACATTTACAATTACCAATGGCAAAAGGTGGTGGTTGGTGGTTTTGGTGATGATCGTGGTAAACTAGGTCTGTCTTTGGTTTGGGATCATCGGGGCATCATATATTTATTTCACCTATTTGTCCTTTTTTTGAAGGGCAGTCACTTTTGTCTGACTCTGTTCTCACCTCGTCTAATAATGCGCCACTCAGAAAAGGCCTTCGCTCTGCACATCACTCCCCTGGGACGCACCCCCTGAATCTCCTATTCTACACCCTGCAGAGAACATTGCACATAATTCTCACATAAAAAAAGGAACTGCAAGTGCTAGAACGGTCAAGATCACAAAGCTAGTAATGTAAGTAAGATGTCATGTGCAGAGCCATACCTAGATATTTTAGTGCCCTGGGCAAGAGAGAATGCAAGAAAGAAAATCCCCAAGTATCTCCAACCCCTAGCCCCCTGAATCCCCCCTTGTTCTCTCCAACCACTCCCCCCCCCCTTTTCTCTCCAACCACTCCCCCCCCCTTTTCTCTCCAACCCCCCCCCCCATTTTCTCTCCAACCACTCCCCCCCTTGCCTTCTTCTCTCCAACCACTTATCCACCCTTGTTCTCTCCTACCACCCCCCCCCCCGTTCTCTCCAACCACTCCCCCCCCCCGTTTTCTCTCCAACCACTTTTCCCCCCCTTGTTCTCTCCAACCACTTATCCCCCCTTGTTCTCTCCAACCACCCCCCCCCCCCCGTTCTCTCCAACCACTCCCCTCCATTTTCTCTCTAACCACTTCTCCCCCCCTTGTTCTCTCCAACCACCCCCCCTTGTTCTCTCCAACCACACACCCCTTGTTCTCTCCAACCACCCCCCCCTGTTCTCTCCAACCACACCCCCCCCATTTTCTCTCCAACCACTTCTCCCCCCCTTGTTCTCTCCAACCACTTATCCCCCCTTGTTCTCTCCAACCACTCCTCCTCCCCTTTTCTCTCCAACCACTCCCCCATCTTTGCTCTCCAACCACTTCTCTCCCCTGTTCTCTCCATCCACTTCTCCCCCACTTTTCTCTCCAACCACTTCTCCCCCACTGTTATCTCCAACCACTTCTCCCCCACTGTTATCTCCAACCACTTCTCTCCCCTGTTCTCTCCATCCACTTCTCCCCCCTTGTTCTCTCCAACCACTTCTCCCCCCTGTTCTTTGCAGCCACTTCTCCCCCTGACTAATTTGTTCAATTATTTAGTACTGAATAAATCAGTGAGGGGCAACATAAAAGAGGTGGAGGTGCACGGCCTTACCTCCTTCAGAGCACTGTGCACTCCCTCCACCTCCTGCTATGGCGCGTGACCTCCCTGCCCTGTTCAGAGGAGGCTTTGTGACACGGAGGTCGGCTGCCCCATTCTGATAAGATCAGGAGGCTGGGGGCCCGCAGGTGAAGTTCCAGCTGGCCACTGGGGGCCCGCAGGCCACCAGTCACCCACTGCTGGAATAAATGCTGACACCTTTCAGTTTTATTTCTCAGGCTTTGTACCTCCCAATCGTTAATTAATGAACAATACATGTAATTGAAGAACTTCATGCTCCAAGCTTCTTCAATAACATGATGTAGTTAAAAGCCAAAACAAGTAACTGCTATTAAAGCATAACCAGGGAAGGTTCAGTCAATAGCTTTACTACTACTATATGTAAACTTCCACAATCCTACCCTTTTACATGAAAACTCCTTGGTGGTCCAGTGGGGTTGGCCATTGCTACCTCACATTTTGTGTTCCACCAACAGAAAGATACTTCCTGGCAACTCCAGCCACAGTCCTATGTTTATAAAACGATAGTGTCACCAGTACACATTGTTTGTGGTAGATTTGTGGTTGACAGACCTGGGTGGTCATCCCACAGAGACCACTTTATTGAGGTTTTATTGCAGCTTAATAATTCCAAACGGCCTCCTACACCACTGTGGCTTTATAAGAGGAAATAACAAATTGTTACCACATAAAATATGTTGAAGGTGAAGCAAGCACACTGAACAATGTCTTAGACGTTTTCGGTGATAAAAAAAGAAGAAAATATTTTTATGCATTAATATACATAATTTATTTATTTATTTTATCACCAAAAACGTCTAAGACGTATATTAATGCATTTAGTTTTCATATATACTGTGCATGTATTTGCATATTCATAACATGTTGTTATGAATATGTTAAACCATTAAATCTTTTATTTACAGTATAATAGGAAACTGTTTATTGAAGCTTACGAAATATTACCTTAACACAAGAGAGTGGACTTGTCTACTGTACATAAAATCTAAATATATGTGAACATTGTTGGTGGCTCAGGGCAATATAGCTGAGAAGGTGTATGTATAATGTGACTGAAGGGGGAGTGAATGTGACTTGAGGGACTATGCAATGTCGCTCCGTTAGGGAACAGTGCATTGTGGTTTAGGATGGTCTATGTAATGCACCTTAGGGAATTTGTGCTGGAAGGCTCAGAGGAATAGCTGTATTATATGGTCCAGGAGAGTCTGTGTAATGCTGCTCAGGGGACTGTGCAATGTGTCTCGGGGTGACTGTGCAATGTGTCTCGTGGTGACTGTGCAATGTGTGTCTCGGGGTGACTGTGCAATGTGTGTCTCGGGGTGACTGTGCAATGTGTGTCTCGGGGTGACTGTGCAATGTGTGTCTCGGGGTGACTGTGTAATGTGTCTCGGGGTGACTGTGTAATGTGTCTCGGGGTGACTGTGTAATGTGTCTCGGGGTGACTGTAATGTGTCTCGGGGTGACTGTGCAATGTGTCTCGGGGTGACTGTGCAATGTGACTTACTGAAGAGATCTGTACAATGTCACTTGGGGAGATCTCGGTAAGGTAGATAAAGGACTTGTGCCATCTAGTTTGGAGGGTTGCGCATTTTGGTGTGGCAGGGCTGTTACTGGAAATGTCTGTGCATTGAGACTGTAAAATATATATGGGGGTCTGTGAAATGTTTATGGATTAGAGATTTTCACTAAACCCCCCGTGTTTTATTTTTGGTTTTGGTAAAACCGCCCTCACGTTTTTTGGTTTGGTTTTGTTTTTGGATCTGTATTTTAAAAAATAAATAAAAAATTGCTACATAATTTGGGTCTTTTTTGTTCCTTATTACATTATTATTATTATTATTATTATTATTATTATTATTATTATTAATAACCTCAATAACATTACTTTCCAGTCAATTTTTGCCAAGTGACAAGAACACTGCTACCCCTGTTTCTCTGTGAGCAATGTCACTGAGCAATGTCACTGGAGACTGGAGAGTGACAAGAACACTGCTACCCCTGTTTCTCTGTGAGCAATGGCACTGAGCAATGTCACTGGAGACCGGAGAGTGACAAGAACACTGCTACCCCTGTTTCTGTGTGAACAATGGCACTGAGCAATGTCACTGAGCAATGTCACTAGAGAGTGACAAAGAACACTGCTACCGATGTTTCTCTGTGAGCAATGTCACTGGAGACTGGAGAGTGACAAGAACACTGCTACCGATGTTTCTCTGTGAGCAATGTCACTGGAGACTGGAGAGTGACAAGAACACTGCTACCCCTGTTTCTCTGTGAGCAATGGGGCTGGATCTCCTGGGGAGGATGGTACTTAAAAAATCCAAAGTTCGCGACATCCGACAAAGACATTTCTGCTAAGCTCGGGTGGGTTGAGTTTTTAGAAAACCGAGCCCGAGCATCTCTAGTATGTATAGGGTTTATACAATGTGCTTTATTAAGATCCATGCAATGTGGCTGTGGGGGTCTATGTAATAGGCTCGTGTTCTGTCCGATGGGCCTAGAGATGTGTGGAGTGGAGATTAAAGGAGAGAGTTCAAAAATTCTACTCTGTCTAGGGTCCTCACCCTTCAATTAATAAAAGCTATTATTATTATTATAGCAGGTGCTATTTAACAGTGTTAGTGAATTGCTGACATATTTTCAGTGATATTCATGGTGTGCAGTGCACTCAGGCCCATGAGTCAGGGGGGGGTCTATGATGGCCCCTTGACTAATGATGCACATATGGAGTGGGTACCTTGCTACTCATTGCCTTTGCCTTTATCCAATGCAGTGCGCTGTCTAGTCCTCTCCTAGTCTGTACCCCCCACTGGAGTACCTGCATCGGGTCACCTGTTCATGTGATGCAGCGGCTCTCTGTCACTAGGTGAAAATAGCATATAGATTACTGAGGCACGTTGTTATATCAACAGGAGTTGAGCTTATTAATACCCATGAGAGAATTCCTGTTATCTGCTGGGCATCGCCATTGATTTGGTTCCATTTTTCAGCTGATCTCTGCCTTAGAAAACTCTCTATAAACCTTAGGCACTGCAGCTTGTTTTCTGCATGAGGTGCCTTTGTTTCTGGCTTTGTGTCTGTGTGCAGCACATGATAGAATGTCCAGCTAATAAAGCAAATTGCAGTTAATGGGGACATTACCACTTGTCCAGCCAATTGCACGCACTGTACATTTATTTATATGTTACATTTATTTATGGTGGGTGGATACAATCTTCTTTTGAGATGTCTTTCACTTGGGTGTGAGTGTCTATCTTATATCCTTTTTTCATCCATATACAAGCTACTTACGTGGCTGGAATTACAACCTACCAGCCACAAATATTAGGTTATATCCCATGGGCCTCACAACTGTCCTTGGGCCCCTAAAAAGGTTTGGACTTCCCAGGCCAATTGTACCCTACAGCACTGAATTGAGCTGAAGAGGCCACATGATTAGAAGTGAGGTGATCATATGACACTCACATCCAATCATATGCCACCCTCTTCAGGCAGGAATACTCAATGATTTGGTGTCTTCTGAACAATGGTAATAAATGATGAGATTGGCCATAGATAAATGATATCATATTATAAGATCAGAGCACTAACATAAACCAGTAGTTATGTACTGTGGCCAGTGCCGTAACTAGACATTTTAGTGCCCTGGGCGAGACAGGGCACCGGCGCCCCCCATCTAAGTGGGAGTGGCATATGACAAGTGGGTGTGGCCAACCTAATGTGTGGGTGTGGCTAGAAATGTACTGAAAGAATTCTGATATGTATGCAAAAAATATATAGTGATAGGTATTGTAATATTTTATGCACTTAATACTCAAATAATTACAAATTATTAGATACATTTTATAAATCACCCCGAATTATACAACTTTGCACCCTGAAGCAGAACCCTTCCCAAATATAAATATTGCACCCAAAAACAGAACACACCTTAATGCAGAGAGCAGTAGCCAAAGCAACACCCAGAGGCAGACCCTCCCTCACTTTTCAATCCCACTACAGAACATAGCAGCAAAATATAAAGCATCCTTTCAGCACAGTCGGCACTCAAAATCAAATGCAGCTTGTTACGCCCAGGATTTAAATCTAGCAGGATGGCTAGCATAGATGAAGAAACTGAAGCCATTAGAGGGATAGCAGGACCATGGTGCCCCTTTTGCTGCTAGCAGCAGCTTACAATGGGGCATTGTGACTTTTTTCAGGATCTGTGAAACAGCACACAGTAGACACTCCTAAAGTGAACAGGAGAGAACCATAAACCATTCCACCCAAAAGTACAAGCTCTTTTTTGTACTTTACAATGCTTAACCACACACTACAAATACATAGCTTGCCCACACACACTACAAATACATAGACTGTCCACACACATAATATAAATACATTTTCACTTACCTTTCCATCGCCTTTATCTCTTCTGTTCTTCTTTCTCCTGTATTGCGCTGCTGCTGCTCCTATTTGCCCCAGCAGTGCTCCTCGCTGAATCCTCACTGAAAATTACGTCGGGCGTGATGACGTCACGCCCGACATACAGTGGGAGCGAGGAGACTGCCGGGAGGCGCCGGGAGGTCAGGTGACTTTTTTTTTTTTTTTTTAAATCTTTATTAACACTGCTGTAATTTTTTTTTTTACTATGCCGGCGGGGAGGGGATGGTAGCGGACGGCTGCTGCGCCCTCTTGGGTTTGCGCCCGGGGCGATGGCACCGCCCGCACCACCCTAGTTACGGCTCTGACTGTGGCTGCTGTTGAGAAGACATCACAAGCAGAAGCATTTTGTGGACTAAACCAATATTCAAATCATTATGAACCAGTGAGACTCTTGAGGAACTTTATAAATACAAATCTTAAAGCGTGAACACATATTTTTGGGGTACTGGTTTTTAGTAATATGATAGTTTGCATTGTCATGAATATTGGCTCAGCCTATAAAATGCCTACCCCCAGTAAGTATAAACAAAGTATAAACAAGTATAAACAAAGCTGCACCAACATACATCTCCTCTCTTGTCTCAAAATATCTCCCAACTCGGCAACTCCGTTCTGCACAGGATCTGTGTCTCTCATCCACACTCATTACATCCTCCCATTCCCGGTTACAGGACTTTCTTCGGGCTGCATCCACTCTTTGGAATTCTCTCCCACGCACAATAAGACTCTCCTCTGATCTGCAAACTTTCAAGCGTTCTCTGAAAACCCATCTCTTCAGACAAGCTTATAATATTCCTTAACCACCCTCTTAACCTCACTACATTACCCTATTACCACCCATTATACAACTACCCCTTGACCAACATTGTTGTGTGACGGGATCATTTAGCTTATGAATCACTTTACCTTTGCAGTCGGCCCAGTCAGACTGCAAATGTAGACTTAACCTCATGTGTCAAACTCCCATTGTCCCATAGATTGTAAGCTTGCGAGCAGGGCCTTCTCACCTCTTTGTCTGTTTTACCCAGTTTGTTTATTAGTTTACTATGTTTGTCCCCAATTGTAAAGCGCTACGGAATATGTTGGTGCTATATAAATAAATGATGATGATGATGATGATGAAGTATAGAGGGCCAGTGCACTTTATGCTAAACTATTATTTAACCCATTGGCTTCTACATTCAGCCCAAAATATTGAAAGGCAAGACCCATTCACCCTGCATTTAAGGGGTTACAAGAAAACCCATCAATCCCTACCTACCATGATCAGTGGTTTTTAATGTACTCCTATAGAGGGAGATCTCAGGATTGCACATGATGTGACTATGTGCACCATAGTCCACACCTCACAACTGTCTGATTTAGGCTGAACGGTCACAATTTGAGGGAACTGCCCCATTGTTCTGACAGTGGGCACAAGTATTTTCGGAGGAGGGGGTAATATGGGAGTGCCATAGCACTTTGAATAAGCTACACACGCCCCTATGTGTTGTGACCATGCCCCCAATGCTGTGCTTCCATGCACACGCTTTCCTACTGGACAATAGTTCCAAAAAAGAGGGCTGTCCTTTTCAACTAGCGCTATAAATATCATGAATAGGGTGATGCTTCAGAGCCTTGATGCCCATTGGGGGCAGCCTTGTTTGGAAGGGGAATGTCCCTTCTTTCAAATGAGCATGCCTCTGTTTAATTATTGCCTGCTGACAGTTTTTGATCAGCGTACTATAAACAACATTAAAATACATGTGAGAAGGGAAGGGCTCCGAAATAAATGGGGACGCCCTCATTCGAAAGAGAGGGGTCATTTCTGCTTATATCCTAGTGAGCACAAGTGAACACCAGACAAAGCAATACATATTACATTAAGTCAACTGAAAAAATAGGCTAGACCAGCAGGTATTAAGAAAGGTATGACAATCCCCCCTTTTCAACTTTTTACCCAACTTTAAATAGTAAATACATTTAAAAAAATGTGAAAAATGTTCCTCTATTGCGCCACCTCCTGGAAGCTATTGTGCATTCCAGGCTTTGGTTACAACAATTGACTCTTCATTTGATGCTGTAGGCCACCCATGAAAAAGGGCGGGGGTCACATCTTATAGAGGGATCTGCAGCTACCCAGAAATGTATGACAATTCCTTCTCTTCAACTGTCTGCAAAATTTTTTAGTAAATATATGAAAAATGTGTTATTTTCTGCTATCACCTGATTTTCGGGAATCTACACTACATTCTAGCCTTGGTTGAAAAATAAAACAGTGGCATTTTCCAATAACATTTTTTGAAAGTGCAAAGTCTTCTTTAAAAAACACAAGGTACGATTTCTGGGGATGCTGCACTAAAAAGTTACTGATACTGAAGTTCCTGTGTGATGAGCCCAAAACTGTCAAAAAAAAAAAGTCACCACAAGGGTGAGAAATAATGTCTAGGGGGTTAAGTACCATACACAAATTAGCAGCATTTAATGATTGTATGCCTGGTCATATTTTAATGAGCAAGCACTCTGATTTTAATGTGCTTTCCATCAATTATTAAATGCATGGAAAATGCAAGGATCACTCCACCCAATACTTAAAATTTAATATTGGATACTCTTTAGTCCTCAATATACGTATGTTAATTAGTCAACAAGTTATAATAGAATACACGGTTCTAGCTACTTGGGGTGCAGTGCTACCTTCGATATGGCAGATCTCGTAAAGGCTCCAATCAGTCAGTGATGCTCTCCATTCTACTGTTTGCTATTATACATACTTGTCAACTCTCCCGGAATGTCCGAGAGACTCCCGAAATTCAGGTAGGTCTCCTAGACTCACGGGAGAGCAGGCAAGTATCCCGCATATTGCAACTTGCTCGTCAAAATGACGCGAATCGCTGTGAATAGCGTCATTTTGGCCACGTCCCTGCAACAAAAACACCATTTTGTCGCGATTAGCATCGCCCTGCCGCTCCCGCCCTCCAACCACGCCCCCCTGCCTGGGATCTCCCGGAATTAACTTTTCAAAGGTTAGCAAGTATGCCATTACAACCCGTGCAGCACTTCTGTCTATAGTTATTTCTTTTTTTCATTTTTTTCCAGAGTATCTCTGAGTTCACAAATAGAGAGCACATGGCATAAACACAATCTATGTTAGAGGTAAGTCCATGACTGGATGGTGATCTCTTCTCACTGACTAAAGACTAGAGGTAAAGTTTTTATAAACTGTGGTGCAACATCACCTCATTTCACATTTAGCTGAGAAATTTGACACGTTTTATTGACTGAATTTGGCCTTAAATGTTCCCAGTATTATCCCAACCACAGCACACGGCAGAATGAATTGTCCGTTGTTGTCCCAGATCTAGAAGTATGGGGGAAAAATAATGCAGCGGTATGTGTTTCCGGAACAGTCCGTGGAGACAAATGCTCATTTTACCTCACAACTTGTAGAAAAATGTTTGGAGATTTCTTACAGTAAATGGCGAAAAAAGGCGCATCTGAAGAGCCGATGTTCAGCGGCACCTCGCGCTGAATTGAATCTCCCCCATACACTATAAATTCTGCAAATTGCAAAACTACAGACACAGGGCCGGGTTCAGAGTGAGACGTACACCTGTTTGTTTATCTTTGCGGGGTTTTTTGCACTGCTCAGGCTCACAAAGTGAACGTACACAACTATGGATATTCAGACCTGCACATTTTTTTGACACTTAAAACTCCTAACGTCTGAAGAGCCGTGACAGGAAAGGAAATGGGTTTTCTAACAGCAATGTACAGTAAGGCCATGTTAGAGCAAATACTTACGGATTGAGACTGGGACATAGACACATATTTGTCTGAAAACCCCACTGAAATAAATGGGCGTGGGAAAAAATGGGAAAAGCTCTGAACAAATACACAAGTGCATGCAAACAAGTCCAGATCATATCATTTGCAGATATACTGCATATCATACGAATACCATTTATATGTGTTTTCACATATGGTTTGCACTTGTCTTTTTTTTTTTAGAACAAACGAAACATCATTCATATACAAAACAAAAAAGACAGTTGTCAGCGCTTATCCTTTAAACTGCATATCTGTGTGTGTCTAGCAAAATGAAAACATGAGGTATTAGTTCATATTTTGATCAAAAGACTTAAGCCTGCATCCCAACGTCAAGGGTACCTCATTATATGCAGGTCCTACACTGACCTATATGCTTTAAACACCATTAAAATGCAGTTAAAATCAGATGCACTCACCTCCCAGGTATAGGGGTTTGCAACTAGCAAAGGCTGGCTTGTGAGCCACACCCAAATGTGCCTTAAATAGGCTTGATGGACAGCTGCTATGACAAAAAGGCAATATTTTGAAACAAAACCAGAGAAAAATAAGCCCGCGCTCGGTATATCCGACATTATATATGGTACCAGCTGCTTGGCAATAAGCCTGCGCTCGGTATATCCCATATCTCCACTTTTTCAAACCCGCAGTTTAGTAAATCTAGCCCTAAGAGTATGTAAGGGGCCCATATATTAGTGCAGTATTTAAACATGCACTCAGCATACATTGCACTAGTCTGATAAAGATATGGCAGCTTTCTCACTCTGTAACATTGGAAACCCAACACAGTAACCCCTTCTATATCAGTATGTGATGTAGGTGCTCTCTACACGTGCACCTACCTCTTGCTCACCTTTCTCCAGGCTTGTGCCTTCACACAGCGACTTATATCCTCCGACTTTTTGGGTGAAAGTGTCACAAGGGTCCCATGTACATTCAAGTTTAAACTGGCCGTTGGATCTCACAGGAAATAGTACATTTCACATTACAGATGTTTTAATATATTGGTGCCGGACTATATTTCGATAAAGCTCACTCCTTTATTGAACTCCTCCAGAACACACTTAGTTGTTGTAATAACTGATAGTGTCCACAAGTCTTGCACATGAGCCCTGGAGGCTGTCACTTTTTCCTGACTTTTACACTATCCTCCGTAGCAGTTCCTCTAAACTCTGAACATCAGGGGGTAAATTTACTAAACTGCGGGTTTGAAAAAGTGGAGATGTTGTCTATAGCAGCCAATCAGATTCTAGCTATCATTTTGTAGAATAAACAAATAAATAAGTGATAGCCACTTTTTCAAACCCACAGTTTAGTAAATATACCCCCTGGCTCTCTTACTAGAGGCAGGGCTATCACACAGTTTATAGGGACTAAGCTCTATAATCTCAGGTGTCCTGTCATCAGTGTCTCTATTCTCTAGGCAGGTTGAATCAACAGACTTGGGCTTGGTGCACTACTTGGTTGATCTGTCATAACAAACCCACCAATAAACTTGATGTCTCTTGTCGCTGTAGCTCCACATGGCTCCCGCTAGTCTCCAACTGGGAACTATGGCTAGCACCTCTTTCTCGTTGTCCACACTATCAGCCTTGGATTTAGCATAACGCTATTCGACCACTAGACAAGGTGAAAGACTGGCTTGACCTTGTCCAGAACAGACTTCCCAGTACAAGCACTAGGGCAGTGGGTATTTTAAATCCTCTTATCCCACCAGTCACTCCAAATCCTGCTACAGGGTGGCGCTCAGTCACTCAGTACTCATTAAACAGTGCTTCGCCAAAGGGGTGTTACATAAATACTTCTGCCTTATATTCCTCTTCCTAATGATTGACACTCCCAGCACTATTGCAGGTAGCTATGACTATTACGGAGTATGCTTTTCCTGCCACTCATCACGAGGAAATAAAAAACTCAAAAGTTTTAAAACTTCACAGGTTTTTGTGTTACAATACTTGTTGGACCTATTTAATAAGAAGGGTTGCAGAGAAAATAATCTTTGGATGTAAAAAGTCATTGCCCGTTAGGTCGGTCCTAACGTAACATTGTCAGTAATAACTGTCCAACTCTCTTTTCCTGTTGGGCTGTAGATTGCCACTGTGCCACTACTGCCTCAACTCATTGGCAAGCAGCCTGAAATGAGGCCCTTTATTTCGTAACATTCCTAATGATTGGCATTATCAACATGTACGCACAGTGCATGGTGTGACTATTGGCAGCTGCTGAATCCTGGTCACATTCCTCGTAGGAACACCCTGCCTACTCAATCTGCCTCAAGGAATGATTTGATCATAAAACAATATAATGGGATTGTTACTACCTGAGAAATGAGCATGTCCTTACAGCTAATCTATCATTCCTGTTAATTGTGCTCAGTGGATTCAGAACTCTATTTGCTTAGTAAGCATAAGCCACAGCATGGTGTACAATGCATTCTATCTATAATCTATACATGACAGATTATCACTCCTCAACACGCGTTTAGTTGATATATACATACTGCAGTGTAATTCATGCAGTAATAACAGCCAGGTGTTAACATGTTGTCTCAAATTAAGGTCTTATAAAAATGAAACAAAAATGAAGGATTTCACTCTTGTGTGGAACGACGTCTTAAGTGATATGGAAACTGTATGGCATCAAGTTACACGGTAAATCCACCCTGAAGATTTCTGATGACAGCAGGGCATGTGAAAGATCACTTAACAAAACTACTCGGCACGTCCCTTTTCCATACCGTTGCTATTCATTGAGGACAGAAGAATGAAACACTTTTACATTCTATAGAACCTTCTAAGTCTTCATAAACAACTTCAAAACGTCCAAGGACAGCCTTGGGGGTGGGGGGGGGGGAATCTTTGGGTTAACTTAAAGTGAGAAGCCGACATAGCAAAAAACAGGCAGCGATAGGGGAGAGAAGTAGGCGGGTCACTTCTATGATAGACTGTCTTTTTCACGTCTCGGAGTCGGATTTATTTCATAGGAACCTGTAGAGACACAATCGTTGGCGCCCATAGCAGCTGTACCTTAGACATTTCATCCATTCACCGGATGAATCAGGATTCCAAATGAAACACTCCCTAATCGAGGAAAATTCATATTTTCACACCTCAGTTAAATTGCCATCAGTTGACTTTGCTCATTCTCCTAATTAATTCTTGTTTTGCTGATGTAAGAGTGAAACAAGTTTGTCATATGCACTATGCAAGCAAATAGCTGCTTCCTGGACTCTCCAGCCCCTAGGCGTAGGAGCTGGGCCTAATGCTAAATCAAATATAGACCATACTTGCCAACTCTCCCGGAAAGTCCGGGAGACTCCCGAAATTCGGGTCAGTCTCCTGGGCTCCTGGGGGAGATGGCATTTCTCCCGCATCCCGGATTTCACAGAGAATCGCGTCATTTGACGCGATTCTCGGTGAATCACGCCATTTTTGGGGGAGGGGGCGGGACGAGGCCAATCGCGTCATTTTGGCCCCGCCCCCGCGACGCAAATTACGCCCCCTCCCGCCCTCCAGTCACGCCCCCTCTCCCGGAAACAAGTTTCCGGGAGTTGGCAACTATGATATAGACCCGCTGTAGGGTAAACCTGTATAGTGTTACAGAAGTATTTGTAGAGTGGGCGTGCGCACACACTTTCTAAGAAGCGTGATTCCATGTTGGTTGCATAGCCCTTGACAGCAGGCCTGAATGTTTTCATTATAACCATCCACCTCTCTCAGGATTTTTAGAGGAGGGGTTCCACACCACGCCGCCGGAGTGTATGGAAGGGGCGTGGCTCTGCAACTCTTCCCATCCCCTTCAAATACATGCGCAAAGAGGGCGGCACGATGGCTCAGTGGTTAGCACTTCTGCCTCACAGCACTGGGGTCACGAGTTTGATTCCCGACCATGGCCTTATCTGTGTGGAGCTTGTATGTTCTCCCCGTGTTTGCGTGGGTTTCCTCCGGGCGGTCCGGTTTCCTCCCACACTCCACAAACATACTAGTAGGTTAATTGGCTGCTATGAAATTGACCATAGTCTGTGTGTGTGTGTGTGTGTGTGTGTGTGTGTGTTAGGAAATTTAGACTGTAAGCTCCAATGGAGGGACTGGTGTGAGTGAGTTCTCTGTACAGCGCTGCGGAATTGGTGGCGCTATATAAATAGCTGATGATGATAAATGGCAGCTAACTGTCCTGATTCTGGTGGGGCAGTTCTAATTTGTGTGACTGTGCCGACTTTGGACTAGAGATGGGCGGGTCCGGTTCTCCGAGAACCGAACCCACCCGAACTTTGGGTATCCGAGTACCGAGCTGAGCAGCTCGGTACTCTCCCGCCCATTCCGAATCCAAATCGAGGCCGAACGTCATTGTGACGTCGTCGGATCTCGGGACTCGGTTCTCGCGATACTTCAACTTTATAAATACACGCCTCCACAGCAATCCATCGCCATTTGACAGAGGGAGAGAGCAGGGTGTAGTCATAGGCTAATTAGAGCAGGGACAGAGAATACCATATTGTTCTTGCAATTGCTCTAACCAAAATCGCTAGTGCAGAGAGGAGGATAGAGGTTTATTATTTTTTCTTCATATTTGGCACTCCCCAGCGCTTTTGGGGTGTCCCCCATAATTGTGCATTAATATTTCTGGCTGTCAAAAGTCATATCTGTCAGCAGTATCTACTCAATAATTTGTAGCACACCTCAGTGTTTTTGGGGTGTCCCCCATAATTGTGCATTAATATTTCTGGCTGTCAAAAGTCATATCTGTCAGCAGTATCTACTCAATAATTTTTAGCACTCCTCAGTGTTTTTGGGGTGTCCTCCCTAATTGTGCATTAATATTTCTGGCTGTCAAAAGTCATATCTGTCAGCAGTATCTACTCAATAATTTTTAGCACTCCTCAGTGTTTTTGGGGTGTCCTCCCTAATTGTGCATTAATATTTCTGGCTGTCAAAAGTCATATCTGTCAGCAGTATCTACTCAATAATTTTTAGCACTCCTCAGTGTTTTTGGGGTGTCCTCCCTAATTGTGCATTAATATTTCTGGCTGTCAAAAGTCATATCTGTCAGCAGTATCTACTCAATAATTTTTAGCACTCCTCAGTGTTTTTGGGGTGTCCTCCCTAATTGTGCATTAATATTTCTGGCTGTCAAAAGTCATATCTGTCAGCAGTATCTACTCAATAATTTTTAGCACTCCTCAGTGTTTTTGGGGTGTCCTCCCTAATTGTGCATTAATATTTCTGGCTGTCAAAAGTCATATCTGTCAGCAGTATCTACTCAATAATTTTTAGCACTCCTCAGTGTTTTTGGGGTGTCCTCCCTAATTGTGCATTAATATTTCTGGCTGTCAAAAGTCATATCTGTCAGCAGTATCTACTCAATAATTTTTAGCACTCCTCAGTGTTTTTGGGGTGTCCTCCCTAATTGTGCATTAATATTTCTGGCTGTCAAAAGTCATATCTGTCAGCAGTATCTACTCAATAATTTTTAGCACTCCTCAGTGTTTTTGGGGTGTCCTCCCTAATTGTGCATTAATATTTCTGGCTGTCAAAAGTCATATCTGTCAGCAGTATCTACTCAATAATTTTTAGCACTCCTCAGTGTTTTTGGGGTGTCCTCCCTAATTGTGCATTAATATTTCTGGCTGTCAAAAGTCATATCTGTCAGCAGTATCTACTCAATAATTTTTAGCACTCCTCAGTGTTTTTGGGGTGTCCTCCCTAATTGTGCATTAATATTTCTGGCTGTCAAAAGTCATATCTGTCAGCAGTATCTACTCAATAATTTTTAGCACTCCTCAGTGTTTTTGGGGTGTCCTCCCTAATTGTGCATTAATATTTCTGGCTGTCAAAAGTCATATCTGTCAGCAGTATCTACTCAATAATTTTTAGCACTCCTCAGTGTTTTTGGGGTGTCCTCCCTAATTGTGCATTAATATTTCTGGCTGTCAAAAGTCATATCTGTCAGCAGTATCTACTCAATAATTTTTAGCACTCCTCAGTGTTTTTGGGGTGTCCTCCCTAATTGTGCATTAATATTTCTGGCTGTCAAAAGTCATATCTGTCAGCAGTATCTACTCAATAATTTTTAGCACTCCTCAGTGTTTTTGGGGTGTCCTCCCTAATTGTGCATTAATATTTCTGGCTGTCAAAAGTCATATCTGTCAGCAGTATCTACTCAATAATTTTTAGCACTCCTCAGTGTTTTTGGGGTGTCCTCCCTAATTGTGCATTAATATTTCTGGCTGTCAAAAGTCATATCTGTCAGCAGTATCTACTCAATAATTTTTAGCACTCCTCAGTGTTTTTGGGGTGTCCTCCCTAATTGTGCATTAATATTTCTGGCTGTCAAAAGTCATATCTGTCAGCAGTATCTACTCAATAATTTTTAGCACTCCTCAGTGTTTTTGGGGTGTCCTCCCTAATTGTGCATTAATATTTCTGGCTGTCAAAAGTCATATCTGTCAGCAGTATCTACTCAATAATTTTTAGCACTCCTCAGTGTTTTTGGGGTGTCCTCCCTAATTGTGCATTAATATTTCTGGCTGTCAAAAGTCATATCTGTCAGCAGTATCTACTCAATAATTTTTAGCACTCCTCAGTGTTTTTGGGGTGTCCTCCCTAATTGTGCATTAATATTTCTGGCTGTCAAAAGTCATATCTGTCAGCAGTATCTACTAAATAATTTTTAGCACTCCTCAGTGCTTTTGGGGTGTCCTCCCTAATTGTGCATTAATATTTCTGGCTGTCAAAAGTCATATCTGTCAGCAGTATCTACTAAATAATTTTTAGCACTCCTCAGTGCTTTTGGGGTGTCCTCCCTAATTGTGCATTAATATTTCTGGCTGTCAAAAGTCATATCTGTCAGCAGTATCTACCAAATAATTTTTAGCACTCCCCAGTGGTTTGCGCTCAGAATGGATTCAAAGCAGTCCACATATGATCTGAATGAGCAACCAGGTTCTGTCACCAGTCCTGATGTTAGTGTTCCCAGTACGTCATCTGGCCAAGGCGATGTCAAACAACAGAGTGTTTTCAAATTAGTGCAAAAAACAAAAACCAAAAAAAAATTTACTGTATTGAAGCGAAAAAGAAGTGTAACTGAGCAAAAGTTAAGTGACGATAAAAAAAAAATTGCAAGCATGCCATTCTACACACGCAGTGGCAAAGAGAGAATGAGGCCTTCACCTTTGGCTATTAGTGGCAGATCCCAAAAAGTTACCCAGCCTACAATTGGTGCACAACTACTGTTACGCGTCAAAGCCGAGCTGCAAGATAACAGTGAGGCATTACAGGAGAATATTTGCTCTGATTCACAAATGACAACAATCCCTGTGGAGAGTCCATCCAACAGTGGGATGTCTAATCGTGAGCATTCTGCTGATGTGTGCCTTAATAGCCCGAGTGTAGCCGGTGATACCCAAATTGAGGATGCCACTTTGGAATTAGAAGAGGATGAGGGGGAGATTTGTGTAGGCGACGAGGGCGCTAATGATGATGTTGATGATTATGATGCAGACAGATACCAAATTGCCTTTCTCAATTTCTATTTATATTCTAGATTATATAACGGCTGAATAGTTTTCTATTTTACTCCTAGTGGAGAGAGGATCTGATGCAGACAGATACCAAACTGCCTTTGTCCATTTCAATTTATATTGTACAGTATATAACGGCTGAATTTATTAGTATTTTATACAAGTGGAGGGGGGCCTAGAGAGACAGAAACCAAACTGGCTTTCTCCATGTCAATTAATATTGTACAGTCTATAACGGCTGGATTTTTTGGTATTTTATACAAGTGGAGGGGGGCCTAGAGAGACAGAAACCAAACTGTCTTTCTCCATGTCAATTAATATTGTACAGTCTATAATGGCTGAATTTTTTAGTATTTTATACAAGTGGAGGGGGGCCTAGAGAGACAGAAACCAAACTGGCTTTCTCCATGTCAATTAATATTGTACAGTCTATAATGGCTGAATTTTTTAGTATTTTATACAAGTGGAGGGGGGCCTTGAGAGACAGAAACCAAACTGGCTTTTTCCATTTCTTTACATATTTAACTATAAGTGTAGGGTGTAATATACATTCAAAGACGATGGCTGCATTGCCAATATGCATAGATGGAGAGGAAGACAATCTGTTTTGTGTGTAGAATAGGCCTACCAACAAAGAATTAAACTGTTTTTTTGGATGATTTATTACCTCAACAATTAGATTACTTGTCTCTAAAACAGTTGGAGCACTAAATTGGGTTAATTTAGGCCCAAAAACATGGATTTTCCAAAAAAATAGCAAAACAAAACCAAACAAAACCAAAACCAAAACCAAAACACGCAATGGCAGTTTTGCAAAACCAAAACCAAAACCAAAACACGACGGTAATCCAGATCCAAAACCGAATCCAAAACCAAAACACGGGGGTCAGTGACCATCTCTACTTTGGACCGACTGCAAGGCTAGCTGTCAGGTATGTCCCGCTTTGCACCGTACTGTTGGTTAAGGGCACGCTGCATGCACTACATTTTGCTGTGTGAAGTGGGACATACCTGACAGCTGGCCTTGCAGTCGGAACAAAGCCCTGACTGAGCAGGACAGTCACACATAATTAGCACTGCCCCACCAGAATCAGGACAGCTAGCAGTCTATCCAGCTCTCTCCTACCTGTTCTTGCAGCTTCCACCACCTGGTGCTGCTGTGTCTTACTCTCCGTTGCTGCTTGTTTGGATCCTGTAATGTTGGGTCCCTGTTTGGAAATAAAGGATAGATACATGAAATATGGAAAGTCTAGCAAAAGGTGAACAATTTAGATCTCCCTCCCCCAATCAGCGTTGATTTAAATCAATAGCACCTATGTTTAATAATTAGGCCTCCCTACCTGAAACCATTAGATTAAAAGCATTCACATTTAATATTTAACCCTATTTCTCCCCTGCCCCAACATTAAATTGTTATTAGTCACAATTACTACGTAGCCCTCCGTTTACCCAGACGCAGCCGCACATTCTACTAATAACTAGTAATAATTAGTATGTTCCTTTCGCTGCTGCTCTGCAGAGCAGTGATAAATGGGTGCCACGTGCATCCGCCCCTGGTATATGCCCCAATCAGTGGATGTTATGAGGGAAGGGGCAGCCTAGTGCACGCCTTCTTTGTGCTACTGCCATGGTCTCACCACAACTTGGCAACACCCCCTGCCCCCAACCAGAATGCTTTCATTCAATTTAAAAAAAAATAATAGACAAAGGGAAGTAAAACTGATTGAAAATATATAGATAGCATTTGTCTTTTCTTCTTTTTTTAATTTAGTTACAATAAGAAAACTATTATACTGCAAGAAGTTAGAATACTAGTCTAAGAATTTCATCTCAATTAGAGATTATGGGGCTCATGTAGTTAAATGCATTTGCACTCCAAAAGAACGCAGGAAAAGGTGCACAAATGAGAAAATGCATTTATGTGCATATTGTTAGGTTAGCAGCAGAAATTACCAAGTGTGTGACTTAAAATTCCACAATTGATCAGCAAGAAACAATATATGCAGAGTATTAGGTGCAGGATATCTGATGCAAAGTATCAGGTTCAGAATCATATGCAAATTTATCAGGTTCAGACTCATATGCAGATTATCAGGTTCAAAATCATATGTAGATGGCTCTGCTATCAACGGGCAAAGAGACAGGATACTGAAAGTCCCAATATCAGAGCAACAGATTAATCCAAATCAGTAGACATGGTACAGCGGAATGTCACAGAGTACTTATCAGCAGTCTATAACAAAGTGCAGAGCATCCAAAGTATTCTGAGACAGACCCAGAGTCCCTCAGAACAGCCGGCCACAATAGCAGGCCGGACTTCAGCTCAGCCTAAGAGCAGTGGCGGATCCAGGGGAGGGCGATCGGGGCGATCGCCCCCCCTAGCAGACACTTGCTGCCGACGGCTGCACATTTTGTGCAGGTCTGTCCAGCCGTGACAGGCAGGGACAGTGTGCTGCCCGGCTGCTCTGATTGTGTTTTAAAACACAATCAGAGCAGCCGGGCAGCACACTGTCCCTGCCTGTCACGGCTGGACGGACCTGCACATAGTATGCAGCCATCGGCAGCCTAAGATGTTAGAAAGGAGCAGGGCCTAAATCGCCCCCCCCTAAATCGCCCCGGGTACACCAGTTTTCTAGATCCGCCCCTGCCTAAGAGAGCTTTCATACACAGGAATATAAAGCAGAACCTGACATCTAACAACAGAATCCTAACACATGCAGGTAGCACACTTGCTTTGCAGCTCAAACTAATGGAAAGCAAGGAGCTCTCACACACAGGGAAACAGAAACAGACAACAGAAGCAGAATCCTAACACATAGGTTCCGTCAGATGCATTTAATGATGTGGTCAGCTCTACAACACTAACATATGTGCCAGGTTTACTTCAGAAGCAATAAGTTTATTTACACATTACATAAGTGTAGAGAGAGCTATGGTATGACAGTGTTAGTAGTAAATGTGACTTTCACATTTAGCATTTAAAATATAATCAAATACAAACACAACTAGCAGCCAATCAGAAGATAGTGCTGTTTATTGTCATCATCATCATTGTGTATCCTTACACCAGTCTTTCAGCAACTGCAAGAGATATGGCTCCCTCTGCCCAAGTCTAACTCAGTCACAAATACCCGAATAGGCCCTTACTGTGCGCGGCCTATGATCACCTGTCGTTTCCCTTCCCAGTTCCAGCTTTCCACTCTCAAGTGTAAGATGCAACAAATTCTGCATACGTGACGTATGCATGTTTATGATTGGTGTGCATGAGTCATATGGAAATGTGTATTTTACATAAGTAATGACCACCTCTGCATAAAGCCCTAGGACTACAATGCCGTAATTGCCCTGGCTAATGCCATTAGAATATCATTAGCCAGGGCTCTGACAGGTTGTAATGACATGTCATGGGGGGATAACTGCAATGACCTTTATTGTCTTGAGAACTGTGTTCTATTATAACACATTTACTACAACTTAATATTATTAACTAGCAAAATGATACATTATTCAGTGAAACAGTCCATCTTGCAAGCCAACTATATGAGACTAAAAAGGCAAACGCATACTTGCCATCTCTCCCGGAAAGTCTGGGAGACTCCCGAAATTCGGGTCAGTCTCCCGGGCTCCTGCGAGAGCTGGTATTTCTTCCGCATCCCAGAATTCACAGAGAATCGTGTCATTTGACGCGATTCTCTGTGAATCACGCCATTTTGGAGGGTGGGAGGGGGCAGAGCGAGGCCAATTGCGTCATTTTGGCCCCGCCCCCGCGATGTGAATGACGTTTTCGTGGGGGTGGGGCCAAAATGACGCGGTTGGCCCCGCCCCACCCCCTCCCGACCTCCAGTCACGCCCCCTCTCCCGGAAACAAGTTTTCAGGGGTCGGCAAGTATGGGCAAACGCCTCCTGTGTGGAGAAGTCAGAAGAAATATATTTTTTTCAATGTCTGGATAGTTTGTGTTGCTGACCTGTATGTGGGTATTGGGCAATGTTACATAAGCATGTAGGCAAGCTTGCCAACTCTTCCAAATAAATAACTGTCAGCTGGTATTTTTACTGACACATTATTATGCTATTTAAAAATGTGCCAAGAATAAAAACAACACAACAAAAGGGGACACAGGCATATTAAATGTTTACAGCCCTACATAGCCTCTAAAGCAGGTCTGGACAGCCTGTGGCTCTCCAGGTGTTGTGAAACTACAAGTCCCAGCATGCTTTGCCAGTTATTGGCCAATCTGTAGCTGGCATGGAATGTTGGGTCTTGTAGTTTCATAACACCTGGAGAGGTGTAGGCTATCCATGCCTGCTCTACATGATTGTTGTGATACTTTTGTGTATACCATTGTAGTGACATTAGGGGGTCTGGTGTTTACTGACCACTGACATATGAGCTCTGCATGTAAGCTATGCTACTTAGAACATTTTATTCAAGGCCACTGGAGCACTGCAGACTTTTAGTATCCTTGATTATCTTTCTAAGTCAGTTTTGGCTAACCTGTGACACTCCAGGTGTTGTGAAACTACCAGTCCCAGCATACCCTTCCAGCAATAAGCTGCTATATATTGGCAAAACATGCTGGGACTTGTAGTTTCACAACACCTGTAGTGTCACAGGTTAGCCAACACAGTTCTAGGTTCATATATCAATACAAGTTAACCCGTGCATGATACTCATGCATTCTAATCAAATCAAGCTACTTAAGGTCTTAAAAAGGTTCTTGTCATGCATTTGGGCCTAGCCCAGGCCTCCTCAGGGGAAGAGCGTTACTTCCCGACGCAAGCGCCCTTTTTAATGTGTGTTCATGAGGTAAAATTACCTCACGAAAATGAGTTTGAGCCCTCAACTCGTAAATTTAGCCTTTATTACCCCTCCCACGGGGGGAAGGGGGGATGATGGAAGTTAACTGACTTCACTATTCTAATTTTTTTGTCAAATAATGTCAGTATACCAAATTTCAGTTCAATTGGATGAGCCCTTTCTGAGAAAATATTTTTTTCCACACACACACACACACACAGTAACACACGCCGCTAGGCTTTTACTTTTATAATATTAGATAGTGCTAAGAATTTAGTAGGTCAGTGTATAACTCCACCCAGCAGGTGGTGCTGCAGCTTGTTTTTTTTTTTTCTACACACAGACTAACCCACGCCACTAGGCTTATATATATTAGATGCAATTGGACACAACGTGGATTTGCATCACAATGCACTTGGTTCTCTAATGATTTGCTGTAGAAAACCCCCATTTTCCCCGATGTTATGGATCACAAGCATCAGAGCCAATCGCACACAGGCCAACCCATTCATTTAGCAAAATCCATAGGGGAAATTTGCCAAATTTGTAAATTAATTTTTTTTTTTAAATAATGCAATTTACATTGATTTGAGTATAAGACAATTTCCTGGTAAAACCAAACACACCTTAAAGGTTGATCAGACTAAGTCACAGTTCAATAACCATTGTGGTACAAAAAAAAAAGCTAGTGACATATTTTTCCTGATGAAGACGTACAATTTCGTTGTTACCTATTAAGTAACACATGTTTTCATACTGACTAAGGCATCCATTCATTCTTAACATTCTTAAAGTGATGCTTTTCAGAAAACATAATGACACTTACAGAGGCTTACTGAAAAAGGTCATAAAGACAAAACATATATACACTTCTTACTTATGCATTTAAACATGGCTTTAAAGGTTTCCCTTTAACCCCCCCCTCTTCCTGTGTATTTTTAGCAGGTGCAGACAAGTGTCATCGACACCCAATTCCAAATTCTCCAAATACAAACACAAACAACACGTGCTCCATGGGGCACTGAACATGTTTTCACTGAGGGGGGAGTTTCCATACAATATGTCGCCCTTAGAACGAAAGTCATCATCCCCTAACCCTTACTCTTTAAAGAAAGACAGCAGACTGTACAGTTATAAGCCTGTGTAATTAGCGTTGTGCCGTAAAGGTAGAGACAGTTCCTTGCAAGGATTACTGAAACCTCTACACATTTCACCGTCTATAACTTTGTCAGTCACCAATGTAACACAGGGTCCACTGCAGATATTGTTAACCTAATATATTTCTGGCTGAGTGGCTCTGACTAGACTCTCTAAAAGGCTTGTTTACTAAGAGTTGCAATTGATCTTGAAGTTATGAAGGTCCCCTGGGAATTCCGCTCATTGAGACAGTCCTCCGTGTGCAATACGTCGCTAATATTTACATTGCGTGTTATGACAAATTGGGCAAGTCACAGTCGTGAACACAGAATATGTGACATTTTTTTATTTGCTACATAACGTTTGTGTATTAATGTGAAATTATGACGCAGTCGCCTGCATACCTGATGGTCACTGGCCCATAACGTAAACATGTCTGTGCTGCTTCTGATTATGCATATTTAAAATCCCAAAAATGCAGGCTAACTACGTCAGATGTTTTAGGTGTATTAAAGTAAACTATCAGAGGAGATACCTGTGTCTGTAAAAGCTGAATGCATTATGCACTCACATGCAATGGGACTTCCCTAATCCCATAATGTTGGTAGGTAGTTCCTAAAATGTACATCATTTTCTTACAAATCTCAGCTTATCATAAATCAAAGAGTATAAAGTATCTGTTGACATATTAAAGTGAAAACATAGTGACAAAGTAATAGAGGTAATGGGGGTACATATAGTGTTAGACATACTATACACTTGTTTTTTTGTGTGTATGATACACGTTTCATGCTACACATGCACTCCAAAACATCGTATGCATACTTACATGCATCTTACACTTACCTTACCCTAGAGAGGCGGAGTAGGGGAGGCAAGGCTGCAGCAAATATAGGCAGATTATAGCAAGGATATGTTCACATTCGAATAGCTGATAAAGGCAGTCTCTGGGCTGGTGCTAATACTAGTAAAACATTTCCCACATTCAGTGCAATATACAGGATATCTCTCTCTACCTCTAGGTATCTTTGCTGTTTTCATCAACGGACCAGCTTCTTTCTCTCTATGGTAAAGTACATGGGGGATGGTCTCTGGGACAGTCTCTGGGCTGGTGCTAATACTAGTAAAACATTTCCCACATTCAGTGCAATATACAGGATATCTCTCTCTACCTCTAGGTATCTTTGCTGTTTTCATCAACGGACCAGCTTCTTTCTCTCTATGGTAAAGTACATGTGGGATGGTCTCTGGGACATGTGGGCAGGCCACAGGGGCATGTAATGAAGTCCGATAACATGTGGGAACGTCTGTTGTAAGGGGCATGTGCGGAGGAATGATGATATGTTGGGACATCTGATGGGCATTTGCTGAGGTCTGGGGGAGGCACATTGTTTCTCCGGGCGTCATGGCTTCACCTTCACCTCTGCATCCACTGGACCCAGGAGGTCAGAGAGGGGTGGGGGGGGGGGCGTTGCAAATTTCTTTTGTACTGGGTCCCATAAGTTTTGACGGCAATCCTGTTTGAACGCAAACGTGTCCATCTCTAAATAAGCCTATTGATGAACTTATTGATTCCAAATTGTTCTAACTGAGCCTTATAACAAACAGGGGGTGTAACAGAGGAGCGAGAGATGAAGACTGAGTACTGAACCTGGCCAAAGACACTTTATAAATTGACAGAGTCGATGACTTACATGTAAACCTGGTGTAGTAGCAAGACTGGAATTGCAGACTTGTGCCCATAACCTTTACATAAGTATACATTAAAAATGAAAAACAATTCCAATTTACCACAAGGGAGATGTTCACAGAAATATACATTTTCTCTTAAAGAAACCCCTTTGCTTGATAATCAGATGGGGGTTTGGGATGTGTAGAACAATTAGAGATTTATCAAAATGAATAACATACTGCACTACAGTATGATACATAATAGATTACTGTGAAATATATATTTATCTTGGTGACTTTTCATGTCATAAAGTCATAAATATACCAATATTTTTGCTCTGGTTTCCACTTTAGGATATACCTCATCCATGTTATAGAGTGACAGATATATTCCCCAGATGTTCATACACGGTATCTATGTCTTCATTTCACACTTAGCCATCTTAGGTACAGCAGCCAGAAATGAGACTGCCCACAATATCCTCAGGGGTGGTCCTAACAGTATATTTATTATCTTTGCCACTGGCCCAAATGAGCCACACGTCCAAATGCACTCATCGTCATCGTCATCATCATCATCACCATCATCATCATTTATTTATATAGCGCCAGCAAATTCCATAGCGTTTTACAATTGAGAACACACAGTAATAAAACAAAACTGGGTAATACAGACAGACAGAGAGGTTAGAGGGCCCTGCTCGCAAGCTTACAATCTATAGGACAATGGGAGTTTGATACATGAGGTAAAGTTTCACACATTGCATATTGGTCCAGCTAGAATGCAGAGTTAGAGCGTGCTTAGTGGGCTAAATGAACCAGTCACACAGCAATGTTGGTCAGGGGCTCAGAGGGTTGTAGTCTTGTGTGATTTGTGTAAATGGTGGTAATAGGGTAAACAAAGGAGATTAAGAGGGTGGTTGAGGAATATTATAAGCTTGCCTGAAGAAGTGGGTTTTCAGAGAACGCTTGAAAGTTTAAAGACAAGAGGAAAGTCTTATTGTGTGAGGGAGGGAATTCCACAAAGTGGGTGCAGCACGAAAAAAGTTCTGTAAACGGGAATCGGAGCATCTAATGAGTTATCAGAGCTCTGTGATAGCTGTCCTTTCATTCATTACAAAAAGTACATCATTAAGCAACAAGTAAACAGTTTAGAAGTAAGTATACCAAAATGTAATTTAATAAAATGGTAATAAGATACAAACATTTTAAATTTCTTTGTCAAACACCACTAGTAACACGTTGAATAAGAATACCTATATTAGAGGTCATTCAGAGTTGCATTCCTGCAGCCACATGTAATTATACGGTCGCAGAACTTCCCCATTACTTAGTATCCTTATATGTTTCTGAAAGTCTTCTCTTGTCCCAAGGCGTTAACCCTTCTGATAGCAATGCAGCTTATAAAATACATTTTTTTTATGTTCTTTATTTACCTACACTTTTCATTTTAGGGGTTTTTGTTTTTTTACGTTGCCTTACTTATACTATTCATTTCTGGCATGTGTTATTTTTGTGTTGTAAATAATATAACAAAAAATTCCAAGAACTGCTCAATATTTGCTTTGATACATTACCTTGTATTCTGTTTGACTAAACGATGACTCAGATTTTATAGGTACTCTGTGAAATCCTATGAGATTCGTGGATATATTTCCTCAGTTCACTTCTTCAAAGCAAGCAGGTTAATTGTTCATGGGTATCTTGTCATAACAGGCTTAGTACTTAGATCAACCTGGTAATTAAATGTAATTAAGCATAGCTAACATGCCTCCGTAATACTATAATAATGTTGAAATGTGAACAGAATTAATTATATGTGTTAACTAATGTAATTACCCCAGGGAGGTTCCTTTTCACTTTATTTTTTATAAAGAAACATTTTTAATGGAAAAAAAGGCATTGAGATTAAAAGTCACTATCATTTACTACTGTGTGCTTATATCAGAGGAAGAAAATGTGTAGCTCTCCATTTGGAGGGGAACTACAAGCTTCAGCATCCCCAGGACTTGTAGTTCCAGAACAGTTAGAGAGCTGCGCTCTATCTAAGTATGTTTAATAAAGTATTGTGACGCTAAAGATGGTTATTTGCCACACCTCTCCTGGTGAAATCCCAAAGAGCCTGCATGTACAAGCTGCAGATAGAGTTAAATTCCCACTCAGTCTTTTCCACAGCACAGCTACACAGGTGCACCACATGGGTGTAACTAGTTGTTGTTTTCTTTACTCGTTAGTGGTGCTAATGGGAGGAGTATATAAGGCTGGTTTTTGTTGTGGGCAGGGCTACCGATGCCAGCTGGTTGGACGTTGACTAGGCAGGAGTACTGTGTCTAACCAGAGTTAAGGTCGGCTGGTGTCATCCGGACAAGAGAATGCTGTGTTATTTGTGATGTGAACAATAAAAACACAGTTAAGTAAGAGGTGATTCTATCTATAATCTGCCGGGTTTCAGCAACACAGTATATATTGCTAGACTTCTATTTTCTAATATTATTTTTCATTTTTAAAAATAAAATTTATATCAGAGGTAGCCGATATGCAGTTCCCATATTTGTCTACTCTCTTGGAATGTCCTGGAAGATATGAAATTTTTGTTGAATACTCCTGGAATAGCAGGCACTGAGCCTCATCCTTGTTTGACAATAGAGTGACCCGCAAGAGGGGACGTTCATGCCCCCTCCCACACTTGCCAACCGACCTCCACCCCGAAGCCAATTAACCTACCAGCATATTTTGAACTGTGTGAGGAAACCGGATCCCCCGAAAAAAATGTAAACACGGAGAGAAAACACAAACTGAACACCGAGAGGGCCCAGGTCATAATTAAACTCAAGACCCCAGTGTTGTGAGGCGACAAACCCAACCACTGTGCCACAGTGTTCCCCTTATCTATATGCTTCATATTGCTAGATTTTATTTTATTCTATTGCTATTGTTTTTAAATAATATTTGGAGAACATGTATTAATATTAAATGTGAATATTTTTGTATTTATTACATTTTATATTAGTAAGTGCACAGTATTATGTACACAAGACATAGCAATTTGCACCCAGCAAACTGCCAAAACATTAGTAATTTAAATAAGAGAGAAAAAAATTAAGAAAGGTTTATTACTCTGCTGATACCTTATTAGGGCTACTCTAGACCTGTACAGTATGTACAGTCCACGTAACTTTGCATTAAGACATAAATTCATTTTAAAAAGTTTAAATTGATTAGGTATGACTTTCTAGACAAAGTAAACATGTCAGTTATGCTAGGAATGTCTCTAAAATGACGATCTGTGGAATTCTCTTAAATATATGCTCATGACAAGAAAACGAAAATGAATAATTGTGTTATTTTATGATGTGATGAACACAATTGAAGGGCACATACGCAATCTTTCATCAGCTTCAGATGGTTAAATAGTGTATACAGGTGGCGATACATTACAACGTACAGACATGCTAAAGTGGGCTTTGCTAATTTGACAAAATATTTAAATGAAAAAATATATTATTTTCTGCTTAGGAATAACAACACAATTATTATAATTAGGCTACAATTATCTACTACCTATAGACAGCAGATCCAGTCATTTTGTTGGTTAAACAAATATTCATGATGCTTATCACTCTACTAGGTGCTAGTGAAATAATTTAATTTCTTGTGAATTCACACAAGGATTTAACTCATACTTGCCAACATTTTAGATTTGGCTTCCGGGAGCTGCCAGGGGGAGGTGGGCGCGCAGGGGGCGGGGCTCCAAAAATTGTGTAATTTTGGCCCCGCCCTCGTGACATAATGACGCATTTTACACAGGGGGTGGGGCCAAATGCCGCGATTCACGGATAATCGCGGCATTTTGGACCAAATTCTGCCCACTTCACTAGGAAGTGGGCAGAATTTGGTCCAAAATGCCGCGATTTTGGGATAAGCTGATAAGAAGCATGGTGGCTCAGTGGTTAGCACTTCTGCCTCATAGCACTGGGGTCATGAGATCAATTCCCGCCCAGGGTCTTATCTCTGTGGAGTCTGTAAGGGCAGGGACTAATGTGAATGACAAATAGTCTCTGTACAGTGCTATATAAATAAATGATTATGAAGGTCAGATAGCTGAATGAGGTAGGGACAGGGTTGAATAATGCAGCATTTTTATATTGAATAAACTTTTGCCTTGGGTTGTAAATGTTTAGTGTACATTTTGCTGCGGTGGGTAATTGCCCTTAATAAAAGGTTCTGATAGGCTCAGATGTGTCATGTGCTGCCATTGACTCCCAGAGCTAGATTTACTAAACTGCGGGTTTTAAAAAGTGGAGATGTTGCCTATAGCAACCAATCAGTTTCTAGCTGTCATTTATTTTACGCATACTACAAAATGACAGCTAGAATCTGATTGGTTGCCATGGGCAACATCTCCACTTTTTCAAACCCGCAGTTTAATAAATATACCCCCCAGTGATCGCAGTCACAGCGGAGATGTGTGATCACTTTGCTCCGCAACTCTCGTCTCTCACCTCTGATCACGGTTGTAAGTGGGGAGCTGGATAGTGCCACCATATAGAGAGGATGGGTACTGTTATAGCACTATAACAGATAGACATGAAAATCAGACTACGGAACCCCACCCCACATACTTGTGGGCATCAGAGCAGCTGCATGGGCGATAGGAATAGTTATTCCCCTGATGAGTTTAATTTATAAAAACGTGTGCATTACTTTATCGGGTACTGGGGGTGACGGACAGATGAAGATTCTGTTCTAGAATCACAGCTCACACTTTCTAAACCGAGAGTCACAAGACAGCCAGAAAATAGCAGGTAGTGTTATAATGTGGAAAACTTATAGATCCTATGGGACAACGGATAGCATTGTAAAACTCAACCAATAAAATGCATAGCACGTGACACACTTAAATACACCATAAGAGCAGTAAAGGAGATAATTGCAGTGAAATATTGGCAGTTACGTTTTAGGAGCCCACAAGGGCCTAAGTGAAACGAGAAGTAATTGACGAGTGAGCAGGGAGAAAGATTATCTGAGGCCGAAAAGGATCTTCAGAGAAGATTTAAGTTAGTGAGAGATCTCAGAGGAAGCGACACTTGTGGTTTAAGAGAGAAAACAGTTACAGCCGTATTTCCTGGCATCCTGTGAAACTTTCTCAGTAACGTCTTCAATAGCAGTTTGTGATTTTTACAAATACCTCAATGATCAGTATAATTAATTTGAGAAATGAAATAAACACATTACTTGACATTGCCTACTGCAAATAGCCCGCTGAACACAGGATTAAGTTAAAACCGGGTTATATGCCTACCAATGGCAACAGCAGCCTTCAGCAATAAAATTATACATTGAATACAACTTAAGACAATTGTCCAATATGAGGTCATTGGACATGAATGTATAAATGTTATTTTGTTCAGTGTCAACAGCAGCAGAAACTCCAGCGTAGAAAATATAACACATTTCTATGTCTGCATGCAGATACCAAATCTGTTCTACCAGGTTCCACTTCCAAAAATGAGACAACCCCTCACAATTTCGCCTTGCTGCCTACCATGATCTTAAAAAGATCAACTGTTCATGTTTAACAGTTTGTGGTCCAGAAGGTTTTTGGTAGAAGAGGGGACACAATTACCCCAAACACACACATAGACACTCTAATAAGCACAACCAGATCAAGTGATTAAAAGTGCAGGAGTTATCCCGTGCCACTCAACACCCCTTGTTAAGCTAAGTGGGAACCTCTGAAGTGGCAATTATGCCAAACCTTCAAGTGTCCTTGTATAATTTACAAAGAGTCAATGAGGCCGCTGTTCTTTCCACCCCAACAAAATGGGCTGATGAGAGAAGACCGGGATACAGGGCGGAGACTCGTATCTACTCCAAGTTCTGATTAGTTGTCAAAGCAAATTAGAAAGAAAGGGAAATATGGGAGGCATTTCAAACCACCCCCTTCACATTTGATTGAATCCAAACAATTAGAACTCACCGTATTGTTAATATAAGAGTGTCATTGTGCCATTGGCCATTAAGAGGAGAACTGATTTTCCTTCTTGGACATTGAGTTGAAGAGAGAAGCACAGGACTGATTATCACATAGAACAAGGGTATGTGAGCTTTGAGTTTTATAATAAATAAAGATGTTTTAGGGAAATATTTTCTTTTGCATTATTGTTTTCTTCTTGCAGGAAATTCTATACTAATCAGGGGTTTCATTGACCTCTTGACAGACATACAGGGCCATCTTTTCCATTGGGCACGATGGGCAGCTGCCCAGGGGCCCCACGGGCAAGGGGACCCCATAGGCACGGCTCTTAATGAGAATAAATAATCCTGCAAAAGAAAAAAACCTACAAAAAAAACCTACAAGGGTCACTGAGCAAGTACATCTATCTATCTCTATATATCTATATCTATATCTATATGTGTAGAGGTATACATCTATATATCTATATCTATATCTAGGGGCCCCGGTGCACTGCTTTGCCCAGGGGCCCATAATGTTGTTAAGACGGCCCTGCTGACATAGGCTGAAGAAGCCAAGGATACAAGTCAAGGGTTCAATGATCTAGGTGGCCTCTTGCCTAGTATACATTGTTTTTTGTTTTTTAAATCTTTTGTTCTATTTACTATGGCTCTCATTTGCCATTATATGTTGGATTAAACTCAAACAGTAGGAGGGATAAATAAGTAAGAACTATATTGTGGATGTTATGGTGATTGCCACCTCTGAACCTATGACTGGGACTGGTAGACTCATCCACTCAACTTTGAGTTGTGAAAGGCATTATTCGATTGTGCGGAATCCTCCAAAACACTTCCAATGTGTTTTTGAACCCCTTATACCGCTTTCATACTGCCGCCCCGGCAATATCCCGGGTTTTTCAAGCCGGGTTTTTGCCGGGGCTCGGAGCGTCCCAGCTCAGAAACACCATTCATACTGCACCTCGGACCCGGGAATTTCCCGGGTTGACCCCATTCATACTGCACAAGTCTGTTGCCTGGCAATTTGTGGGAGTCCTCACCAGAGCAGTTTTCATTGGCTGAAAATATTTTTTTTTTTGTAATAGTCTGCTTTTCTGCTGTTATGTCCATAAAGATGTGTGAGTGTATCTTATAAGATATTTTAATTTTTATTGTTCCATTGTATCATTTGTAAACAATCAGACATTTCTTCAGTGTTTCCACCAATTCCGTTCTGTACTGCTCACCGCTCCGTACTTTACTTTAGTCACCTATGTAAAGTATGTGCGACCTTTCTCTTTCGTTTGTTTCTTATAGTGTGGATGATAGAAGTAGTTGTTTCAGTCCATACTGTTGTTTTCCTCTCGAGTTTTTTTTTCCTGGTTTTATGTATGCAGTTAATGTAAATATTGTGAGCATTACAGGTCAGACAGCCAATCAGCTTGTTTTCTGTGCAACCCGGGTTAAAAAACGCGGGTTGCACCATTCATAGTGCAGGCAACCCGGGTCCGACCCGGGAATTACCCCTCGATAAATCCCGGGTTGATGACCCGGGTTTTTAGACCCGGGATTTTTGACTTGTACCATTCATACTGCACCAAGACCCGGGTCGTTTGAGCTCACCCCGGCAAAAACCCGGGATTTTGGTGCAGTATGAATGGGGTATTACATACTATAAAAGAGCCATTTAAACATTTTTAAGCATTTTTCAGGACTCTTTTCAACTGGATGATTCCCTCTCAATGCACCATAACCTCCTATGTATATCATAGGTGACCACTTCTTTAGCGTAGGTTAAGTGTGACTAGATATAGTTCATCTAGACATCTAGAAGCAGCATCTGGGACTGCCCAGTATTATAAACTCACAGCTCTAAAAATACTACCAGGCTGAGCCTTAAACACTTTCATGACACACTTAGCCATAAAATTACACCCAAACCACATCTGAAAATCTAATGATAGTGTCATATTCCTCCATTCTTTAATTGAACTCTGCAGAGTTTGCCATTTATCCTAGACATGTAGATTTTGCTGACCTCAGACAAATCACAGAATTTCAGCCAACTGCTTGGATGAGGAATATGAAATCTGTCTCTGCTTGTCTAAGAAACTGCTCAAACGGAGCACAAGGATCTGGGGATTCAGGAATGACTCTGGAGAACGGTAAATCCCCCAAGACTCATATCTGACACAGTATCCTGGAACACTTTCATAAATTACAGTAATATAACTGCTGATCTTTCAAATAAAAGGAAATGGACATGAATTGCGTATTTTGCTGGTGAGAAATAAATTCGCACAAACTCGGTTTTAAGTGTAGAATGAAATAAATACCTGTCACCCTATCCGAGCACTAGAGATGAGCAGTTCTTTATAATGTTTTATTTGATTTCGGCCACTCTGGAGTCTCAAATGAAATAGTAGAATGAAATAAGTGTGCACATAGAGAGCACCAATAAAAGTAGGACTCTAATCATTACTCATTGCAGGTCCTCAGTTGGGTATAGTCTGTGTAATTTGCACCAACCACATAGGCAAACCGAGGGGGGGTTGCCTAGTGTCTAGAAACCCCCTCCAAGCCTGGGGCACTGTATAATTGAGGTGGCTGGACTCTGACCCCGCTTCACACGGCTCTGCTCGAAAAGAGAGCTGCGTGCACCTAACAGTAGTGCACGCAGCATTGCCCATGTCCATTATGGGGATAGGGAGAGTTGGAGAACAGCCAAGCACTGTCTAATATTATAGTCACGCCCCCATGCATGCTGGTCACGCCCACTGGTGGCGTGGTGTGGAAACCCCCCTCTACAAATCCTGCGTTTGCCCCTGAACCACTTCTGGTTAAGTCTGGACAAGAAAACCCAATTTGTAGCTAATTCTAAGATTCTGCTATAACTACTGCCATCATTACTACTTCCACTACTAGAACACTACCACTAATACTACCAGTGGTAGTCACTTCAGCGACTACAGTAAATCCAACATCAGTTTCACCGATGGGAGAAGTGCGATTTTGAGCTGTCCTATCTGGAGGTGAGAACGACAGCTTGGAATCACTCTTGCCAACAATTCCGCCGAATGAACATGCCGGCGTGTGCAAATGACGTCAGGTTAAAGTGCGACCCAGACATTCTTGGTCTTAAGGTGGTCATTTAAGGAAGCGCCGCCTCTACAATGTACAGTAAACATTTTTTTTAGTTATTTTTTTTACAGTTAATAATAAAAGTATCATTTCTAAACTTAATTCATGGGGTGGTGGCGCACCAAAAGATCTCGCGCTGCTAGACCTGGTGGAGCCGACCCTAGTAGTGTCATTTACATTTAGACATGAATTGTGTGTAATTGCGTTCATGGGCAAAAGGTCTATTTCTGGGCACATGCAGAGCTACTTCACGCAAGATCCTCTGTCCAAACAGGAATAAGGCCCATAATATAACATATTATATTTCCTGTATTAGCTTCAATTGTTTGTTTTTTACACTTATTTCACTTGTCCCTGAATCAGAAGCTGAATGAACACCGCAAAATTGATCTGCTAGGTCCCACACTAACAAGCCCACTCCTATAACTATCAATCGTAATAGACTGAGGCCCCTATATTTACAGGGGATAGCTGAAGTGACAATAACATATTGTTTCAGAATAGTAAAGACGCTTAACCTGAAACCAATTGTCAGATTTAGAGGAGACGGTTACAGTTGTTTCAACAGAAAATTAAATCTACTGATATGGGGCCTGATTCGTTAAGGATCTTAACTTAAGAAACTTCTTATTTCAGTCTCCTGGACAAAACCATGTTACAATGCAAGGGGTGCAAATTAGTATTCTGTTTTGCACATAAGTTAAATACTGACTGTTTTTTCATGTAGCACACAAATACTTGATAGCTTATTTGTACACTGACATTTAAAGTTGATATTTGTGTGCTACAAGAAAAAAACAGTCAGTATTTAAGTTATGTGCAAAACAGAATACTAATTTGCACCCCTTGCACTGTAACATGGTTTTGTCCAGGAGACTGAAATAAGACGTTTCTTAAGTTAAGATCCTTAATGAATCAGGCCCATGATTATGAAATGTATTAATTATGAATCTGGGATTCTCTCATGTGGAATCATCATAGAGTTATTGTGAAAATATAAGTTCAGTGTCAATGGAGGGGTCAAAATCAAGAAGCTTTGGCTGCCTCAACTCTATTCAGAAAAACCACTCTGGCTGTTTCAGCTGACAGTAGGAATTAATACTTAGCTACTTCTTCCTTCACAAATGTGTCTGGTGAGAACCACAGGGCAACACTCACATCTTTCTTTGAAAGGGGTGGTGGGCCAATATATTTCCTATTTATTTAAATTATACAAGGCCTTAAGAAAATGTTTATGGTTTGGTAGGAAGCGGGAACCACAGTTTACACTACCTGCCACAGTAAGTTTTCTCTGCTAGATATTAGACATCAATTGAAAAGAGAAGCAAGACCGTACCATTATAAAGGAACACACACAGGTGCTGACTCAGCTATTTGTCTAGGGCCAAAAATAGCAGCGGCAATAATGGTTTAGCACTATCACCATTGCAAAAATACATATTCTATTCATTTTATTTTCATGAAGAGGATGCAGACCATACAGGTTAACAACTAGAAGAGAGAGGATTCTGTAGTCTGTACAATAATAGGGGCTTGCAAATGTATTTATTATCTAAAGTACTTAAGACTGAAATTGTGCATTAAAAAAAGGACTTGTATGAGGGGACATTTATATTCCCAAAATATTTTACTGTCGCTGACTATTATTATTAGAGATGGTCACTGACCCCCGTGTTTTGGTTTTGGATTCGGTTTTGGATCTGGATTACCGTCGTGTTTTGGTTTTGCAAAACCGCCATTGCGTGTTTTGGTTTTGTTTTGCTATTTTATTGGGAAATCAATGTTTTTGGGCCTAAAATAACCCAATTTAGTGCTCCAACTGTTTTAGAGATAAGTAATCTAATTGTAGAGGTAATAAATCATCCAAAAAACAGTTTAATTTTTCGTTGGTAGGCCTTCATCTATTCTACACACAGAACAGATTGTCTTCTTCTCCATCTATGTATATTGGCAGTGCAGCCATCGTCTTTGGATGTATATTACACCCTACACTTATAGTTAAATATGTAAAGAAATGGAAAAAGGCAATTTGCTTTCTGTCTCTATAGGCCCCCCTCCACTTGTTTAAAAAACCAAAAAATTCAGCCGTTATAGACTGTACAATATTAATTGAAATGGACAAAGCCAGTTTGGTTTCTGGCTCTCTATGCCCCCCTCCACTTGTCAAAAATACAAACAAATTCAACCGTTATAGACTGTACAATATTAATTGAAATGGACAAAGCCAGTTTGGTTTCTGGCTCTCTATGCCCCCCTCCACTTGTCGAAAATACAAAAGAATTCAGCCGTTATAGACTGTGCAATATTAAGAGAAATGGACAAAGCCAGTTTGGGGTCACTCTGTCTATGACACCCTACCCTTAAGGATAAATTGCCCAAACAGCAGCCTTTCAAGACGGTACATGATATGGAAATGCCACAAGTCCCTTTCCTCTTTGGGGGTAGATTGTACCCTACACTTACATAGAAAGTTTTAAAAAGATGTTATCGTCATCATCTTCAGCTTCACCCTCACCCTCATCAGTGTGTACGTCATCATCACAGACTTACAATTCATCGCCGCTTGAATCCGCCATTAGAGAACAGTCAGTGCTTGGATGTCTTGGTGAAGGCCTTCCTCGTGGAAGATGTAGTTCATTTTTATAAACATAATTTTCCCCACATTTTTGGGAAGTAACCTTCTACGGCGATCACTGACTAAGTTCCCTGCTGTGCTGAACACTCGTTCAGAGTACACACTGGAGGGTGGGCAGCTTAGGTATTGCAAAGCAAGTTTGTACATGGGTTTCCAAATGGCCTGCTTTTCTTCCCAGTAAGGAAAGGGACTGTCTGACATTTCCATATCAACTACCTCTTGAAAGTAATCCTCCACCATCCTTTGCATATTTAAACTCGTATTGGATGGCGTTATGGACAAAGTGACACATTTTTTTGAAAAATACTTCAAACCAGCCCATATGTTAAATTGTTCTGGTCTGCCCCCTGCGTCTTCCCTGTTTCTTTTTGTGAAAATTAATTTTTTACGAGCAGCAGCAGCTTGAGAAAGTGAAGGAGGACACGTTGTCAAGCCGAGGCCCAGTTCAGCGGCCAACTTGCTGAGCAATAGCTCCTTGCAAAAGTACACATCTTGCTCATTTACAAGTAAAGACTCAATGTAGGTTTTAAACCTTGGATCAAGCACAGTGGCCAAAACGTACTGATCCGAGTTCAAGATCTTAATAACTCGAGGATCATTGTGAAGCGAATTAAGTACTTGATCGATAAGGCCAACATACTTTGCTGAATTGCTTGCTTTCAGCTCCTCCTCCATTTTCTCAAGCTGCTTTTCCAATAGTCTAATTAAAGGAATGACTTGGCTCAAACTAGCAGAGTCTGCACTCACCTCACACGTCAAAACTTCAAATGGTTTCAGCACCTTGCACAGGACTGAAAGGATTCCCCACTGATGGCTTTGCGCTGTTCCTCCATCCTCTGAAGCATGTACAGGGTGGAATTCCACCTAGTTACCACCTCTTGCTTAAGTTGGTGGCAGGGCAAGTTAAACTGCTCTTGAAGCTGCTGTAATCTCCTACATGCTGTGGCTGAATACCTGAAATGGCCTGAAATTTTACGGCCACCGAAAGCATCTCCTGCACCTCACGGTTATTTCGTAGGAAACTCTGCAGCACCAAGTTGATGGTGTGAGCAAAACAGGGAATATGTTGGAAATCACCCAGCTGTAATGCTAGCACTATATTGTTGGCGTTATCAGAAATGACATACCCTGGGGAGAGTCCGAGTGGTATAAGCCATGCATCAATCACATCTCTCAGTTTGCGTAACAAATTGTCAGCAGTATGCCTGTTAGTGAAGCCAGTGATACAAAGAGTGGCCTGCCTTTGACAAATGTTATGTAGTGGTGTACATGCTGCTGCTGTTCCTGCTGGTGAAGGGGAATGACCAACCCAGTGGGCTGTCACAGTCATATAGTCTTTGGTTTGGCCACTTCCACTTGTCCACATATCTGTGGTTAAGTGGACAGTGGGCAGAATGGCATTTTTCAGCGCAATCTCTAAATTTTTACACACTTTTTGGTATAGTTGTGGAATTGCTTTACGGGAGAAATGGTGTCGCGATGGAATTCTGTAACGTGGACACAAAACCTCAATTAACTGTGAAAAACCAGCTGCGTTTATTGTGGAGATTGGACGCAGATCTAACACTAACATTGCAGCCATGGCGTCTGTGATTCGCTTGGCGACTGGGTGACTGCTGTCATATTTGCTTCCCCTCGCAAATGATTGTTTCACAGTTAATTGCTGAAATGTAGGACTGCTCATTTTCTTGACCTACCTCTGGGATGACGATTCACCCCCAGCAGCAGCAGCAGCAGTGGGACTAACGCTTTCTTCAGAGGAATCAATAATAGTGCAGGAGTCATCTAGCCTAAAGTGGGATGCCGGGCTAACTCCGAGCGCTACTGAGGATATTGATGAGGATGGTGTGGTGGGTGTATTTTGTAGCCGTCAGGATGTCGGTGACCGGAGGGTCTTAGCTGATGATGGAGTGCTTGTATTTTTTTGGGAAGAACTTTCAGCTTTTACCAACACTTTGCCATGAACTCTCGTTAAATGGCGTAACATAGACGAGGTTCCAAGATGGTTAAGGTCCCTCCCTCGACTGACTGTGACTTGACATACACTACAAATGGCTATACAATTGTTGTCTGGATTTGGGTAGAAATAATTCCACACATAAGAAGTGGATTTTTTTGTTTTATGGCCTGGCATGACAATGGTCTTTTTCTTGTCACGTGCCAGAACTGCTGCCACTGGTGCAGAACTTACACAAACAACCTCATTCTCACCAACATCCTCATTAGCGCCCTCGTCGCCTATACAAATCTCCCCCTCATCCTCTTCTAATTCCAAAGTGGCATCCTCAATTTGGGTATCGCCGGCTACACTCGGGCTATTAAGGCACACATCAGCAGAATGCTCTCGATTAGACATCCCACTGTTGATTGGACTCTCCACAGGGATTGTTGTGATTTGTGAATCAGAGCAAACATTATCCTCTAATGCCTTACTGTTATCTTGCAGCTCGGCTTTGACGCGTAACAATAGTTGTGCACCAACTGTAGGCTCAGTAACTTTTTGGGATCTGCCACTAATAGCCAAAGGTGAAGGCCTCATTCTCTCTTTGCCACTGCGTGTGTAGAATGGCATGTTGGCAATTTTTTTTTTATCGGCACTTAACTTTTGCTCAGTAACACTTCTTTTTCGCTTCAACACAGTAAAAAAAAATTTTGATTTCGCTTTTGGACTGATTTCGAAACACCTCTGCAGTTTGACATCGCCTTGCCCAGATGACGTACTGGGAACACTAACATCAGGACTGGTGACAGAACCTGGTTGCTCATTCTGATCAAATGTGGACTGCTTTGAATCCATTCGAAATTATCTGGTAGATACTGCTGACAGATATGACTTTTGACAGCCAGAAATATTTATGCTCAATTATGGGGGACACCCCAAAAGCACTGAGGAGTGCTAAAAATTATTTGGTAGATACTGCTGACAGATATGACTTTTGATAGCCAGAAATATTTATTCACAATTATGGGGGACACCCCAAAAGCACTGAGGAGTGCTAAAAATTATTTGGTAGATACTGCTGACAGATATGACTTTTGACAGCCAGAAATATTTATGCACAATTATGGGGGACACCCCAAAAGCACTGAGGAGTGCTAAAAATTATTTGGTAGATACTGCTGACAGATATGACTTTTGACAGCCAGAAATATTTATGCACAATTATGGGGGACACCCCAAAAGCACTGGGGAGTGCCAAATATTACAAAAATAAAATAAACCTCTATCCTCCTCTCTTCTCTAGCGATTTTTGTTACAGCAATTGGAATAAGAATATTGTAATCTATGTCCTTCCTCTAATCAGCCTGTGACTACACCCTGCTCTCTCCCTCTGTCAAATGGCGATGGATTGCTGTGGAGGCAGGTATTTATAATCTTGAAGTATCACGAGAACCGAGCCACGAGATCCGAAGATGTCACGATGACGATCGGCCTCGATTTGGATTCGGAGCGGGCGGGAGAGAATGTAACATGATTTAGATATAGAGTCGATGTGGGGAATAAATGATAGTACATATGTGTAAATGCAGATAAGCAGAGAAGGATTTCTCTGTTGTGTGTAAATTATATCCATAGCTTTTACTAACCACTTAAGGGGACATAAATTCTACTTGTAAGCAGAGTTATTTTTCCTTTAATATGGAGGTGTCTCTTCTAACTATATAGGCAATGCGAAGTGTTTTACACATTCTAGTTCCCTGGCGAAGAATTTAATTGGATGAGTATAATTTTAATAGATTTGGCAAAGTGACTGTATTCCGGCAGGACAAATAAACTTAATAGACTAAATTGCATACCTGGAAGTGGGACAAGTTCAGTAGAATTTAAGGCCACAGGAAATACAGGAATTCATTGTCATGTTTAAAATGACAGATCTTAGCAACGCTGAGAATATTTAATATATACACAGGATAAATACAGTGGATTCCAATTCTAGTAGAAACTACCTTTCAAACGACAGAAAGTGTTTCAAGTCCCTATGGCAAATTATACATTATAAGTACGGTTAGTGTTTATCTCACCATAAATATTTATTAATCATGGAGCAGTAGTTATTGGTACGTTTATATTTGTCAACATAAGCTCATCATCATCATCATTTATTTATATAGCGCCAATAATTCCGCAGCGCTGTACAGAGAACCCATTCACATCAGTCCCTGCCCCATTGGGGCTTACAGTCTAAATTTCCTAATATAGACACACTCACACACAGACCAAACTCTGTTGCAATAAGGCTGTAGTAATTACCATTAGAAATAAAATTGCACTTTCTTAATTTCAGATCAAACTCTGTTGCAACAGACAGAGCTTGACGTTCAAACTAAATTGTATGTACAGCTAATGCACACGGGCCTTATACTGATTTATGGCAACATTGACTATTAGATCTGGAATCTACTCATCCAGGATTCACCTGGATAAAAATATAATAATAATTTAAAAATTAAAATCCAATCCTGTTGTGCCAAAATATGTCTAAAATGAATGGAACTGTGCTGATTATATATAAGTAAACTTGGATGGATTTTTGAAAAAGCCCATTTTTCATAGATTCATGTTCTCCTTGACTCTTATGTAATACTAATTAAACAAAAATTCGGTATTTTATTCTAATGTGCTACCAAAGTAAAGTGATAGTGGTCGAAGTGGATACTTATGGCGGTATGGAAAATGTGACTGGTATTTTATAGTTTATTTTCTAGAACTCTAAGGGGTATATTTACTAAATGGCAGCTTTGAAAAAGTGGAGATGTTGCCTATAGCAACCAATCATATTCAAGCTGTCATTTATTTAGTGCATTCTACAAACTGAAAGCTAGAATCTGATTGGTTGCTATAGGCAACATCTCCACTTCTTCAAACCCGCAGTTTAGTAAATCTAGCCCTAAGTCAATTCTCAGCTCTTTGATCTCTCTATGGAAGTAAGATGGAAGACTGAAATTATTTAAACAATGGCATATAGAATTTTCAACATCTAAGATGAATTTATCATGGTTCATTTAATGTTATGGATGAAGCTGTTCAAAATGCCCCCAGTATTTAAATACATATAATTTAATATAGAGTTTGTCCCCCTTTTGCAGCAGCGATAACAGCTTCCACTCTTCTTGGAGGGCTTTCTACAAGATGTTGGAGTGTTTCTGTGGGAATTTGTGCCCATTCATTCTGTACAGCCTGGCTTGCAATCTCTGTTCCAGTTCATCCCAAAGGTGTTCGATGGGGTTGAGGTTGGGGCTTTGTGCGGGTCAGTCTAGTTCTTCCACACTGAACTCATCAAACCATGTCTTTGTCCTTGTAGTCCTTGGTTTGTGCACTGGGGCACAGTCATGTTGGAATAGAAAGGGTCTTCCCCAAACTGTTACCACAAATTTGGAAGCATAGCACTGTCCAAAATGACTTGGTATACTGAAGCATTAAGATTGCCCTTTACTGGAGATAAGGGGCCTAGCCAAAACCCTGAATAACAGCCCCGTACCATTATCCCTCCTCCAACAAACTTCACAGTTGGCATAATGCAGTCAGGCAGGTAACGTTCTCCCGGCATCCGCCAAACCCAGACTCGCCCATCTGACTGCCAAACAGAAGCGTGATTCATCACTCCACAGAACACTTTTTCACTGCGCCATAGTTCAGTGTCGGTGTGCTTTACACCACTCCATCTCACGCTTGGCATTGGTCTTGGTGATGTTAGGCTTGAATGCAGCTGCTCAGCTGTGAAAACACATTCCATTAAGCTCCTGCCGAACAGTTTCTGTGCTTACATTAATGCCAATGGAAGCTCTGCACTCTTCAGCTATTGAATCAGCAGTGCGTTGGCGACTTTTAGACACCATGCGCCTTAGCAGTTGTTGACCCTGCTCTGTGAATTTACGTTGTCTTCCGCTTCCACTTTCTAATAATATCACTTACAGTTGACTGTGGAATATCCGTCAGGGATGACATTTCACGAATCTTCTTATTGCACAGGTGGCATCCTATCACAGTGCCACGCTTGTAGTCACTGAGCTCTTCAGAACGACCCATTTTGTATCACAAATGTTTGCAAATGAAGACTGCATGGCTAGGTGCTTGGTTTTATACACCTCTGGCAACGGGTCTGATTGAAACACCTCAATGCAATAATTAACAGGTGTGGCCAATACTTTTGTCCATATAGTGTATATAACACTGAGTGGATGCTGGGTCTTATATAGATATATGGAGAGGAGCGGATGCTGGTTCTAATATGGATAGATGAATGTCAGGCGCTGTCCCTGCGCCTTCCTGGCCGCGCAGGAAAGCACGCCTCTCCCTATCAGCCCAGCCGTTCCAGGCACTTCTGTGACGTCACTCACTGCCAAGACAGCAAATTAAGGCCCCTATATAAGGGAGAATTTGGCACCATTAGGATGCCAGAGTATCAGTTCTCCCTAACTCCAGCACTTTCTACCTGAATCCTTACCTGTTCCAGTGTCCATATCTCCTCTACTGATTCCTGTTTGGCTTTATTCCTCTGCGTTGACTTCAGCTTGGCTTCTGACTTGCCTCTTTGGATCCTGATTCTGTCGGCAATACCTGTTTGGCTTTGTCCTTTGGCTTCCCTGACTTCTCTGCGGATTCTGCTCTGGTACCACGTTCTCGTCTGGCTATTGACCTCGGACTGTCTGACCTCGCTGTCTTCACCTACCTGTTTTGCCAGTCACTGTCTTTGAGAACCACGACCTGCATGTTCCACGCAGCAAAGCCCATAATCCCTTGTGGTGGTCCCTGGGGAACACCAGGGGCGTGTTAGACTCCACTCCTCTTAGTTCAGTTGCACTAATTACTGGCAAACAGCTACCAATCTCATCTTCCATATAGTAAATGTGACAATGAAGTTGATTGGCTGCTGGGTCAAATATGGATATATGAAGTTGAGTGGATGCTGGGCCCAACCAAAGTGAGATTTTGGTGTGGATTGCACAATATAGAGGTAAAAGTAGAAGTAGGAGTGGGTTGGTGGTGCAGTGGGCCATGGGTTGGTGGTGCAGTGGCCATGGGTTGGTGGTGCAGTGGGCCATGGGTTGGTGGTGCAGTGGACATGGGTTGGTGGTGCAGTGGGCATGGGTACCTGCAGTCAGAGGTGTTGGACAGTGAAGGCATCACATGATAGATCTCTTCAGTCGACAGGTCCAGACCAATGGGGTTACCGCCAGTTGAGATGGCAGGTATGGTGTGATCCCTGTGAGTCCTCTTTATCTAAGTGCCACTTCACGTAATTTCAACCAATACAGTAAAAGATATAAATACACTGGGCACTGTTGTATGGTGACTCCCACAACTTAAAACTGTAAATCAGCTAAATGCAATTCATAAATATAACAAATATACATTTTAATCGTTCTCCCAAGAGACTGGTTATAGTGTAGAATTATATGAGTGATTAAAACAATTAAACCAACTAAAAGTTTTCTTTTTTCCTATCTTTTTTTCTCCATCCTTTTTATATGCACTCGGAGCCTTGAAGATAAAATCTTTCCTTCTCTTCTCCTTCACGGTCAGCCCTGAATGATCTGATTTGTTAATTCTTTACTCATGTTCACATTTTAAACGTGTAACTTTCAGGATGACGCAAATCAGCCTATGTCCGTCTTTTTTTGGGCCCGTTATGTTAAAACGGACCAGAAAGAAAACCAGAATAGACCCCAAATTTGCCAAAATGTGAAACATTTACGGGTTTAAGTTACAGGTATTAACATACATTATTAACATGAGCTTAGCAAGAGTTAACTTAACATTGAGGGGTTAGTAATAATCAGCCAATCAGTTCTAGGGCTTAGGGAGGGGCTACGCTTATAAGGGCGGTAAGTGGCAGCTGTCTGCTGTGTTTGTTGCTCTACATTGTCTTCCTGAAAGGTTCAGTTGGCGGAAAGCAGCCCAATCAGCGGCCATAATGACACATTCGAGTGGCGTGTTGGGCACTCTCCCCTAACAGGGATGGGCAAGTAGTTAGACTACCCCTTCGGGCAGGACCGTAACTAGGGCTATGCGACAGGGGCGACCGCCCAGGGCGCAATACTGAAGGGGGGCGCAATTTAGGAATATTTTAGGTTAATTTGGTTAAAATTGAGTGCTAGGGGGGCGGCATTTGTCTTTCTCGCCCAGGGCACTAGAATTATAAGTTACGGCTCTGCCTTCGGGGGAGTTATTGGTCGGGCGATCCTCAGGTAATGAGCCAAAATGGGATAGAGTTGGGCTCCATGTCTAGAAGTGTCTCAATATTTAGTTCAAAGTTTACGGTTCATGGTTGTGGCTGAACGCCAGAGCCGTAACTAGGGCTGTGCGACAGGGGCGACCGCCCAGGGTGTAACACTGAAGGGGGGCACAATTTAGGAAAATTTTAGTTTCATTTGGTTAAAATTGAGGGCTGGGGGGGGGCGGCATTTGTCTTTCTTGCCCCAGACGCTAGATTTCTAAGTTACGGCTCTGCTGAACGCTGAATGGTCTTGATTATAATCTTTCAATAAAATTTGTGACCTCTTATTCGCCAAACAAGTGTCTTGTGTCTTTATTTTATAGAAATAAGATAACTCTTGATAAGTGAAATAATATTAAAGGTAAAAGTTATCAACCGATAGGCAAATGAATGAACCTGTTGTTGCTTTTTTACTAAATCTTGTTAATTTGTCATTTTCATTGAGCAAAGATATAAAATAACAACTGCATATCTTGTCATGTTAAAATTGACTCTGCGGACGGCTGGTGAGGTCCCTATCACGTATTGAGCAAATGAGGTGTGCTACAAGATACCATCTCTCCTAGAAAGTCTGTTTTGTAGAACCATAAATCATCCAGGCTAACAAAGTATATTGTTACAGAGAAATGTCTATTAAAACCCTCACTTTCAAATTACTTTACAGTCACGCCAAACTGTGGGACGAACTTTACAAACAAAAATATATTGCAAGAATAGATCCCGGAAGCCACAACAACCAATCAGATTCTGTCATTTTTTTTAGTGACCTAATGGAATGAATGCCTGATTGATCACTATAAGTTAAGGCAGTAATGCTCAACTGTTTTAGCTGTAACCTCAAATATCTGTGTGTCACTGTTCTGGGATCCAAAAGATGTAGTTTCCAGTAGGATGCATGGATGGGGTACGGAATAATGATGGTGATTATTCCGACAAGACTTACCCCGACGTCTTCACACCGAAGGGCTCCTTCTCTGACGAGGCTCCAGGACGACTGATGTGGCGACCGACTGGAATCAATCGCAATGAATGAACAAAGCGTTGTACACTGTCCATGCCTGCATACTTACATTACCCATTTAACAGTTCCGATAACAGCGTCGCGGTTGCCAGTGACATCATCAAGTCGCGCCGGCTCCTTCATTCATCGCGATTGCTTCCAGTCGGTTGCCGCATCAGTCATCCTGGAGCCTCGTCGGGAAGGAGCCCTTCGGTGTGAAGACGTCAGGGTAAGTCTTGTCGGGGTAGTCAGCATTAATATTCTGACTACCACCGGGATGCATTGCATATTTGACAACCAAAATCAAATTCTAATACCTCTGGTTTAAGTCACCTTTTTCGCCTATTGCCTATCTAAACGGTATGTTCTTATAGAATCACGAAGCATAAAACAACACCTGATCCAATATTTAACATTAAAAAATGTATATTGGTATTATTTTATATAAATCACATTAGGCTGTGAAAGGTCACTGCAGAGTTCATCAATGCGTACAAACAGGAAGCTTGGTGTGCATTAAAAAAATGGTTCCCCTGCAATTATCTATTTGTTATTATGTTACCCCTCTGCCAAATAGAGCCGACTTGTTGTGCTTTTCTTTTACAGATATAAATTACCACAATTATCTGTTGATAACAACCCTGTGCGTTTCTATTCTGCTCCCATGGCCTCTTCCACAGCAACACTGCAGAAGAAAAATCCCAAATCACATTCTCGACATGCCTTGTCAAGACACGAAGCATGTTGAGTTTACTGTCACTCTTAATTATTTTCAGGTACGGCAATCACTTAGGATAATTGGCCAATTGTGCAATATGTTTTCACTCTTGTTTCACTGCAAGTTAGTTGCAGGGCATATCTAGGTGCAATTTATCATCGGAATAGCCACCACTCATCACAAGACAAGTGAGTTACTTTAAATATATTGTTATCTCTGGTTTGCAAATGAGTGACAGTCACAACAGCGGAGTGGATATATTATTTAGCTAATATTATTAGAGAATTTCTCAATGATTTTAAAGTAACGTTCTACTAATCGTTTAATCTTTAATTCACAGAGGTGGGAATTTCTGACCCAGAGATCTTGGCTATGTTATATGCTTGGAAAGGTCTTATCGTGACAGGTATTGAATACCTGCAAAATAATCCTTACTCCCACTGGGTGCTGTTAATTACTTTCCTGTCACTCCATGGCTCTGTAATACATTCTCAAAATCTCCGGGTCAGAAATTCCCATTAAGGCTTATTTAATACATGATGATAAATTAGAGCATTTTTGGAAACAAATGATAGGAAAATGTTTGCACTATCCTCTCCCCTTGTACCTTGTACATCCTCCCTCTATGTAAAAACTGATCCCTGCTTTTGTAAGCTGCTCACAACCATTTACATGTCGCCTTTTAACGGCAATGAATGGCCGCTCCCGTTTTCAATGCTCTGCCTTGTAAAAAGTAGGGATCATCTTTTAAAGAAGGGTCTTTGTTATGGGTTCTCCCTGTTTACCATAGCCCCCGGCCAGTGAAGGCTATCACAGACATTAGCCATCACCGGAGGCTTCTGGCGAAGCTCTCGCATGCAAAGCATGGGGTAGCCTACTTACCAGGACAGCGGAGGTATAAGTACCGCCACTTTCTTGGGCCAAAATTTTTTTAGTTGTTCCAGAATAATAAATTTAATGTTAGTTAATGTTTGGTGTCCTACTTGCATTGGGGACCCGAGGGTTCTCTGTCCCACTGCCATGTTGTGAACTAAAGAACATCCAGAGACCAGGTATGATCCGCACCACACTGTACCAACACCTACCTACAGGAGGGTTACAATGGTAATGTGATTCGTTGCGACTGATCGTGGCCCCGCCCCAGTGCTACGATTGCTGTACATGACTTGCAGCATTGCACAGCGGGGACCATGGTGATGCAAATCACACCAAAACATACCCCCGCACTTGCCCCTTGGACCTGTGGGGAAGTCAAATAAAAAATGGCAAGTATGATTTAAAGATATGGACTGAGCCAGTGATTTACTCGGTTTGGATAAGGTATCCCCATGCTTGAGATACCGACACCGAATATACCTACAAACAAATCCCGAACAGTCAAATAACAACATAACTATAATATACACTTACCTTAACACCGACAGAGGACATTACCGAACTAAGTGCTCTGCTACACAATCTGAAGATGCTGAATGCCTGCGGATTATTTTGATGTAACCCTAACCCCTAACCCTATGCCTAACCCCTAACCCTAGCCATATGTCTAACCCTAACCCCTAACCCTAGCCCTAACCCCTAACCCTATGCCTAACCCTAACCCCATGCCTAACCCTTATTCTAACCACTAACCCTATGCATAACCCTAACCCTAGCCCCTAACCGTAACCCTATGCCTAACTCTAACCTCTAACCCTAACCCCTAACCCTATCCCTAACCCTATCCCTAACCCTATGCCTAATTCTAACCCCTAACCCTATGCCTAACCCTAACCACTAACCCTAGCCCCTAACCCTATGCCTAAGCCTAAACCCTAACCCTAGCCCCTAACCATAACCCCTAACCCTAACCCCTAACCCTATGCTTAACCGTAACCCTAACCCCTAACCCTATGCCTAAGCCTTAACCCTAACCCTAGCCCCTAACCCTAACCCTAACCCCTAACCCTAGCCCCTAAACCTAACCCCTGATCCTAAGCCTAAAGTTAACATACCTCTTTAAATGTACATGGTGACACCACAATGAAGCGCCGACATCCAGCATCTTCGGATTGTCCAGCAGTTACATAGCAGTTCTTTCGGTAATGTCAAGGTAAGTGTAGATTTTAATTATGCCTTGTTTTGACTGTTCAGGGTTTTTTTTATTGATATAGTCGGTGTCAGTATCCCAAGCATTGGGATACCGATTACCACCGGATTTACTCACCTATGATCAGACAAAGAACAATTCAATCTCTGCAGATGTTCATGGTTTAAGTTACAATTTAGCCTATCACCAGTTTATAAAGAAGTATAACTAGTAGAGAAGTGACTTGTAGACGTTGTCTTCCAGGTGAGACTTGCACTGGCATGACTAGCAGCTGTACGGGCTCTGTCATCATGGGACCTGTTGTAACGATGTAATCTTATGCAGGAAATAAACCACTTATGTCAATTAACACTTGCCTGCGGTGCTGGAAATCGTTCCAAATTTTATATAGACTGTGTACTACTCTTTAAAACTGTTTTTTGCATGAAGCAAAAACTATATATATTTTATATTATTTTGCAAGCTTTGATTGACCGGTAAAGCGTTTTTCAGCTTTAGTAGAAACCAAGATAGAGGTACATAAAATAAATACATTATATCCCATTAATTTCCATTACTATGTTGGTGCTTTATGAATTTTAAATTTTTAAGCGCCAACATATTCGGCACCACGGTACATAAATGGATAAAGAAATTAGTATATGGAAGAATCATAAGAGATCATAGGTGGTGAGGACCCCACCGACCAGAGTTTACAATCTGAAAAGGGATTAGAGAGACATAGAGGCATATTTAGTATTATTCCCAATTTCAGCCCGATGATTAACACTTTTTGCAGACCATTGCACCCAATCTAGAACAGCGCCACCTATAAGAGGCTACCACCGTGAAGACTCTATAATAAGACAATATTCACCAATTGCTGATCACATTGATCATCCTCTTCTCCTACCCTTCACTCCACTGTCCTTCGTGACACAGCCCTTTCCTGGTTCACTTCCTAACTAACAAACTGCTCCTTTAGTGTTTCTACCTCTGGCACATCCTCCCCTCCACTCCCACTATCTGTTGGGGTCCCACAAAGCTCTGTTCTTGGCCCTTTACTTTTTTCGCTGTACCACTCTTCTCTTGGGGCACTAATTCGCTCATTCGGCCTCCAATACCACCTCTACGCTGATGACACCCAAATCTATATCTCTTCTCCTGACCTTTTTCTTTCTATACTATTTTGTGTAACCAACTGTCTTTCTTCTATTTCCACATGGATGTCCCAACGCTACCTAAAGCTCAACATGAACAAAACAGAACTTATTATCTTCACTCCTGCCAGAGTCACCACCTGCCCTCAAATCTCCCTCACTGTCAATAACACCACAATTTCCTCAGTCTCTCCCATCTGCTTCCTTAGTGTAACACTTGACTCCGCCCTCTGCTTTAATCCTCACATCCAGACTCTTTCCCAGTCCTGTCAACTCCACTTTAGAAACATTGCCAGAGTACGCCCTTTTCTTACTCAACATGCTACCAAAACTCTTATCCATTCTCTCATCATCTCCCGTCTTGACTATTGCAACCTCCTGCTATCTGACATTCCTGACACCCATATATCCATACTTTAATCCATTCTAAATGCTGCTGCAAGACTGATCTCTCTCTCTCTCACCGCTCCACATCTGCTGCACCACTTTGCAAATCCCTACATTGGCTCCCTGTGTCCTCCAGAATCAAATTCAAATTACTCACCCTTACTTACAAAGCCCTCAACAACACCACCCCTGCATACATCTCAAATCTCCTATCAAAATACTCTAACTCCCGCCCTCTTAGATCTACCTCTGACCTTGTCACGTCTCTGGTAACCACCTCTCACTCCTACCTACAAGACTTCTCCCGTGCTGCTCCCCACTTATGGAATTCCCTACCACGCTCAATCAGACTTTCCCACAGCCTTCAAATTCTTTAGATGCTCTTTGAAAGCCCATCTCTTTTTTAGAGGTGACCTTATCCCTGATAACACTATTCACACTAATGCACCCACACAACTATCCCATCTCCACTCGCTCTTCTTGTTTCAGCTGTGCCCTCTTCCACTTAGAATGTAAGCTCTCCAATGAGCAGGGTGCTCCATACCCTTTGTTTTCATGTGTCCATTAATTTTGTCTGCATTGTTGTCTGTTCTTGTGTTACGTATGTCTTGTTTTATGTATGTCCTTGTGTTCCCTATTGTACGGCACTACGGACCACTGTAGCGCCTTACAAATCTACGATAATAATAGTGATACTAATTGCTGATTGCAGCGGTAAAAGACGACTTCTGGGTCTGCAAAACCGTGGACATGGATAACAGTTGTTGACGCCAAGGTGAGCTTTTCATCATCATTTATTTATATAGCGCCACTAATTCCGCAGCGCTGTACAGAGAACTCATTCACATCAGTCCCTGCCCCATTGGAGCTTACAGTCTAAATTCCCTACTATAGACACACACTCACACACAGAGAGGGATAGACTAGGGTCAATATTTGATTGCAGCAAATTAACCTACCAGTTTGTTTGTTGAATGTGGGAGGAAACCGGAGCACCCGGAGGAAAGCCACGCAAACACAGGGAGAACATACAAACTCCACACAGATAAGGCCATGGTCGGTAATTGAACTCATGACCCCAGCGCTGTGAGGCAGACGTGCTAACCATTGAGCCACTGTGCTGCCCAAGTTTTTTCGGAACCTCGTGAATTTCCCTAATTATTAAGCGTTACTTTGATCAATGCAAAATATATCTACAATATCACTTATGTTAGCTTTTTTGGAAGTGACCACCATACTAAAATTTGCCTTAATCATGCAGAAACAGACGGTTCCAAACAATTTAAAGCTATAGTAAATAGGCCCCATAAGGACATAACTAATGTGATAGCACTTTATTACAACTTGAAAAATCATCAAACAGTGGTGGGGAGCCAATGGGCCTGACCCGTGGGGCATGGGGGCATCGGTCCCCTGGGCCGCTCAGTTTGACACCAGACTTGGTGGCATAATGGTAGGACTGAACCGCCAGATGACATTGGAACCAATCTGTATAGGCGACAGCTGAAATAAATTAAATTAAATAAACTTCATTTTTTCTCCATTAGTAAATAAATTCATATGCTCTTATGATCATTATAAGACATGCTGAGACTTGCAGTTCCCCAACAGCTGAGGAGCCACTTATTGCCTAATGCCGTTCTTAATACCTGGTAAATAAATCTATAACACTTCAAGACTCAACTCAGCCTATTAGGAACATTTTAAAGGGAAAAAATGCAGGTGACCCAGTGGCCAAACCCAAGTCCCACTTTGGGACCGTCCCAGATTGCAGATGACCCTATTGCCCCCCAGCCCTGCCTGCCCATGTGCACAACTCACATGAACCTGCTATAATACGGTGTATTGGGAACGGTGTACCCTACGTTAAATTAGATGGATAATAAAAGTCAATGTTGTGAGGTGACTTCCAATGGTCTTTTTTTTTTTTTTTAGAGCAAGTTGTTTGTTTGAGGTGATCCTTACACCTAGGGGCGTATCACCTTCTGCAACAGTTACCAGGGTTGCCAACTCTGAAATGAAAAACAAGCAACCGCTAAGTGAAGAACAAGCCCAAACCAATCCTAAAAAGCCCAAAAAAGCCCAAAATTTATTATTTTTTATTTATGATACAAATATCAAGATAATATTAATAGTAATAGGATCTGCAGCAGTTTCTGCAGTTACAGTAACTAAAGATGAAGATTCAGGAGTTGTAGCTGCACTTTAGGGGGTTTGTTTTCTCTGTACACTACAATATATCCCGAGCTTTACATTATAATTACACACATCATGTTCTGTCTGGTCACATATATACTGTCCATATCTACTGCATACAACACAGACAGGTTCCCCCAGGAGGGGCCAACGCTGAAGTTTACCTACCAGCACCTGAGGTCACGCCCACGTAAGAGACCAGCAGCTTCCTTACACTGACTAAAGCGTTATTATACACAAGGCAATAAAGTTTTTTTTTTTTAAAAAAAAAAAAATGTTGTGAAGCCCAAAAACCCGCAACCCGCGACCACCAGAAAAACCCCGCAACTCTGAAAAAAAACAAACAAGCCCAATTCCGCTTGTTATAAGCGGAATTGGCAACTATGACAGTTATACCTCCAATCAGGAAACACTTTCACCATAAGTCATGTGACACAAGTGTCATCACCATATTTGTCACATGGTGATGACATCACCATGTGACAAATATAAGGCTGTATTTTACAGAATATTTTACATTTCACATTTATGTCCACATGTGTCTTATAACTTGATGATGATCCTACATGAACTTAAGCTGGGTACACACTACACTGTTTTCGCCCAATAATCGGCTCAAACAGCCGACATACGACCACTCGTTCAAAAGTCGGGTCAGTGTGTACAGTGACACGATGGTGGAAAGTCTGCCCAAATGGACGATTGTCGCCTCATTTGGTTGGTCGTACCGTTTAATATTTTCGTTCCAATCTCGTTTCCACTGTGTAGTGTGTATAAACCTCCGACCGATCCACAACAGTGAGTACGAAATTACAGTCATTGCTCACGACAACATGGCTGTAAAAAGTCGCTAAAGGGACGTCCGCTCTTCCCTTTATCGTCCTAAACAAGGCTAGTGTGTATGCAGTCCATGGACCGAGCGATCGGAACATCGATCGCATGTAAAATCGCTCGGCATAAAAAGTTGGTCGAAATTTCTGTAGTGTGTACCCAGCTTTAGAAAGCTTCATTCCAACCATCTGAAGATATTAGGCTTTTACTTTTTGCAGTAGAAATGCCTGACAATGAACATAATTGTATGGGGTTTTCCAGAAAGAAAAGCAAGATATAACATGATGAAAATACCAGCGAGAGCGTCTGACACACCAGGATTCCTTGGAGATGGGCTGGGATATCCTGAGGTACTTGAATTACTTAACTGAATATATTAGCTGTAAATAGGGTTCTATAATTAAAGCACTTCGAGGATGCCAGCAAAAAACTGAGTAGGAACCTGTACATTATGCAAATTAATATTTACTTTTGCATCCACCGCTCAAATAATGTCATGTTTCTAGAATTCCCTGAGGACAAAATAAACTCATGTTACAAAGATATCTGCGGAGGAGCACAGCGTAAGGATAATTTGGCTCAGGGGAGGTTGCAGATGCCGCATGCGGCAGTCTAAGGCGGTATGGTACTGCGGAGGCTTCCTATTGGTCTGTGGGGCCGCACCCCTTGATAACGCTATTAATCAGTGGAATGTGGCAGGTTTGTAGTTCTTGAACACTGCAGCCCTGAGAAAAACTGCTTCAGTGTGTAGTTCCTGGGACTCCGTACATATGCCCTGATAGGACAGCCTGCCCCTCTATATGTGGATTGTGTCACGTGGCCACACCCCCTGCTTGGTAGCGCCAAGGTTCACAACATTACATGGCTGGGCGGGTCCTGATGACACGAATCATGTCATGAAGCCCTGCCTCTGTCGGGAAACGGGAGGGTGTCTACTCTTTGGGAGACTAGGCAAGCATGACACAGTGGAAGCATCCATTTTGTGCGCTAGGCGCGAACGCGTCATTAAAACCCGCCCCCGCTATTCAATTACACCAACTTCGTCATTTTCTAGTAGGGGGTGGGGCTATGGGGATGTGACAATGTCACCACGCCCCCTCCTTCCCCGTCACATGACCTGTCCTCCGGTATCTCCTGGAGGACAGGTTATCAAAGTTAGCAAGTATTGACTAATATTCATAGATGTACAGGGGCAAACACAGGATTTGTAAGAGGGGGGTTTCCACACCACGCCACCAGTGGGCGTGGCCAGCATGCATGGGGGCGTGGCTATAATTTTAGACAGTGCTTGGCTGCTCTCCAACTCTTCCTATACCCATAATATACATGGGCAATGCTGCGTGTACTACTGTTAGGGGCACGCAGCTCTCCCTTTTCAAGCAGAGCCATGGGAGGCGGGGGCAGGGTCCAGCCACCTCAATTATACAGTGCTCCAGGCTTGGAGGGGGGTTTCCAGGCACTAGGAACGCCTATGTACTAGTGGTATGATAAATGCAATCTATCAATCTACTAGTAATCAGTACCATATTATTATATTAAGTCAGTAGGGCCTTTGATGGGATCTCCTGGGTGTAACCTGGAGAATAAAAACTATAGAAATGTTTTCACCATGGTTAATATAAATAATATGATGCCCTCAAAATTCATAGAACACTCCCAAGTGAATTTAAGCATGTCAAAATAAATAGCAAACCCTAATATTAATGTAAAACACTCCCAAATATTATTATTATTATTATTATTATTATTATGATTATCATCATAATTATTATTATTATCATTATATTTATTATTATTATTATTATTATTATTATTATTATTATTATTATTTTGCACCCTGATATTATTATAAGTCAAGACTCCTGTACATAATATCTTTATAAACATTAGTTATCATGTCACTGCTTATACTCAGTGTGTTGTGATGTCATCACTCCAGTGCTCAATAGGTCAACATACGCATTGTAATGAATAATTTGCCCCATATGGATATTATAAGTCACATTGGATTTCTGTGTCCAGCACAAAAGTCCTCGGGTTACAGCTTTGTGTATTAATTTGTCCACAGAACCTTTTTCCACAATAATTTACAGTAAGGAGTAAGTCATCATTAGTATTTTACTAATTGTATAATTTTAATATTCACCCTGCAATAAGGTAAATCCCTCAAATTTAAGAACAAACGTCTCCTAGTTAATATTAATTTCGACAAATAAGCAATAAATACAAAATGTATAATTAGCTCAAATTGAACCTTGAACATTCCGAAATAGTTTAACCCTTTCACTGCCAGAGGGTAGGTACTTGTGGGAACAGAAGGAGTTTCTTGGAATAACTTTTTATTTCACTGCTCTATCCAAACAGAGTGAGTATGTGCGAGTCTAGGCTGCAATATTTTTCTTAACACACATGTGGACTGAAATATGCAACTCACAAGACAATAGGTTAGAAACAACTATAATATATGCTTATTTCTCCACCAGAAGGAATTAGAAATATTAACAGCCATAACTTGCAAATAATTTATCAATTGGGGAATATGAGTTAAAAAAAAATGTTGCAAGGTGTTCCCTATTAATTTTACATTGCCCATGTAATCAGTATGGTAAATTACTAGACAATCTTGGTGAGCGCTCTCTCAAGGGGTTAATGCAGCTCCTATTACAATCTCAATATAATACACAAAAAAGGAGCGCAAAATATGAGTATGACTGGTATACCGATAATGCAGATGTATCAAGGAGATATTAAGATGTAGACAAACAAAACACGTGTTATGATAATGTTTACACTCTTTTGCGGTAGTACAGTCCTTCACACGAATAAACTCTCCGTGAACCTAAACTGCCCGAGCTTACCCTACTTCCCAGTAGAGATGTTGGTCTCAGAGGCGTTCCGTTCAGATCGGGTCCTCGGTCCGCAGCCTGTTTGCACACACGTTCCTCCTGTGTGTTTTTGCGGCTTCCCCTCAGCAATGGTTTACTATGCGTACGGTGTCCTGGTTAGGTAAAAATTTATAAAAAAAAATTGTGTATAGTATGGTACATTACATTTATGTCTGTAGGGCTCACTTACTAACACTGCATATATGGACAGCACAGTGGCTTAGTGGTTAGCACTTCTGCCTCACAGCACTGGAGTCATGAGTTCGGTTCCCGACCATGGCCTTACCTGTGTGGAGTTTGTATGTTCTCCTTGTGCTTGCGTGGGTTTCCTCCGGGTGCTCAGGTTTCCTCCCACACTCCAAAAACATACTGGTAGGTTAATTGGCTGCTATCAAAACTGACCCTAGTCTCTGTCTGTGTATGAGTGTGTGTCTATATTAGGGAATTTAGACTGTAAGCTCCAATGGGGCAGGGACTGATGTGAATGAGTTCTCTGTACAGCGCTGCGGAATTATAGTGACGCTATATAAATAAATGATGATGATATGAGAAAGAATTGTACTGAACCACAGCAACCAATCACTAATCAGCCTTTATCTGTCTACTGTGAGTTAAACAGTGAAATGAAATGTCTGATTGATGGGAAGAGGAGAGGGGAAGAGAGCGGAGCGCCAATCAAAAGCCCACAAAACAAAAACGAGTGGCATATTGTGCCAACAAGGTTATTATAATGAGACCAGCTTAACTTATTGGTTGTTATGTGAATGGTCAATAATAATAATTAAAAGCGGACATGGATAACTGCATGCCTGATACAGTACCTGCCACCATTTAGCACATACAACCTAGATGTGTGGCCATGCCATGTGGGGGAGTGCCATGTCTCCTTAGTGGGTGCCTAGCTTTTGTAATATAATAGGCCATCAATATAGGAGTGCTGCATTCAGGCTGTGAACCCCAAGCTCGGATCACGGGGGGGGCCCTCACGGGGGAATGGAGGCCCCCTTAGCCCAGGGGCCTCCATTCCCTTAATCCGGCCCTGCTGGTGGGGAAATATTACCAGAAAAATGAAGTGAGTTCATGTATGTACATGTGAATTCTACGTACAAAAGTGTCAATCTAATCATATGCATAACTTGTCATTTGAAATATTTAAAGAATAACACCCGTCAAAAAATTATATTGTCTAAAGAAATCACTATGCAACTTCCTGCAATAACTTCTGATACTTTGAAAAGGACATGTGTCTGAAATTGACACTTGAAACTCAGGAACACACTGTTTTTACCATTTAACAGATAGGTTGTGAATACAACCATGGAAACAATCAGTGCATTTCACAGCATGTGTCTGTGGTTACACATGTTGACAGAGAGTGTCAGTATTTACCAAACTGTCAATTCTCAATAACAGTGTGTTTCTGCGATTCAGCAAGTGATTTCAGGACCACACTGAGCATGCTCCTGCTATTACTCATGAATTTTAATAGCTCCTCGGAAGTTAGCTAACTTTATGCTAGCATGTAAAACGCTGAACACAGAAGAAGCTCTTCAACTGTAATACATAGTTCTGTTCTGTGTGCCTGCGAGCATAAAGGACATTTACTACAGCCTATGATTTCGGGGAGTGAACTTGGCGGGGAAGGGGCGTTTTGCCGTAGTGAATTTAAGTAAGGGCGCGCCAAACTCGAGCACAAGCTGTCACGTCCGGTTCAAGCTCTGGCCATCTCAAAGTTTTTCTGCCGTATCTTTTGCTCCAGCTAAAGGGATAGTTTAAGTCCCGATCACTAGTGAGGACAGGCTCATATGCATGCTATAACGTGTTTGCTATCAGGCGCAACTGTAAAAATGTATTTTATGCTCAGTAGACATTAACAACACTAATAAACGTATTTCAGGGAGAAAAAAAACAAAACAAAACAAAAAAAAACACTTTTTTTTATTTTATTGTTTTAACATCAATGCCTTCATCAGGTACCAATAATGCAAGATTTTTTTATTATTTTCCTGTGCATTCGGTGACAGGTACTGTTGAAATATATATAAGGAGGAGAAATCCCTTAGGGCTATATTTACTAAACTGTGGGTTTGAAAAAGTGGAGATGTTGCCTATAGCAACCAATCACATTCTAGCTGTCATTTTGTAGAATGTGCTAAATAAATGATAACTAGAATCTTGCTATAGGCAACATCTCCACATTTTCAAACCTGCAGCTTGATACATTTACACCTTAGACGTCTGCAGCTGGAAACGTGTAGCTTAGGAGGGTGACCTCAATATAGGCATAACCCTTACTATTATTACTTATGTGATGTTAAATACTTTTGTGCCAAAAAAGACAAAAGTATTATAGGAGTGATTCCTTTATTGGCTAACCAAAATGTTATTATTATTTTATTTTTAATTAGGCAATCAAGGTATCACTCCTATCATCATCATCATCATCATCATTTATATAGCACCACTAATTCAGCAGCGCTGTACAGAGAACTCACATCAGTCTTTGCCCCATTGGAGCTTACAGTCTAAATTCCCTAACACACACTACGGTCAATTTGTTAAACCGGAGCACCCGGATGAAACCCACACAAACACGGGGAGAACATACAAACTCCTCATAGACATGGGAATTAAACTCATGACCCCAGTGCTGTAAGGCAGGAGTGCTAACCACTTAGCCACTGTGCTGCCCTAAAAGTACTTTGACACGAAAGTATTTAACATTACATAGATTTTTCTGGTTAACACAGTATTGCAATAATAATACAAAAAAATATTTTTTGCTGTACATTTTGATTATTACTTATAAATGTCCAGCTAGATACTATAGCTGCAGCATGCACCCCCTGTGTAGACCCTGGTTTGCAGGAGCATTGAGCTGCTGTAGGTTACATATGTCTGTCCTCTTCTCCTGCCTGTCAGTGACTGAGTGGCCGCACACACACATCCAGCGCAATGAATGAAACCAGCGTGTACTACAAACTGCAGTCATTAGACAACTCCCCGCCCCACGGGGGGTGTCCCAGCTATGTAACCCCTCCCGGGTATATCCACCAGACCTGCCCCTTTCTCCTCCTCCCCTCTGCCCCCCCCCCTGTCTCTCCTTGTTGCTCCATCCCGGGATTCCTCCAGCTGAGCTGACATTCTGCGTCTGACCCAGGCAGGAGGCGCACTCACCGGGCACTGCTAGGACTGTCCATGCTGCGCTCTCTGCGCCCACTCCCGGCTGCTGTCACCAACTAGAGGTCGCTGTTACTGCTGCTGCCCTCCTATGCCACCTGCAGTGCCCCCATAAGGATCAGTGACAGCGGGCACCTCACCTCCCCTGCAGGTCCAGAGCTGGCACAGAAGGGACCACCAGACCCAGCTGTCTGGCAGCTTCATCCCTCTGGACATAGAGCTACCAAATAACTTCCCTACAGTCCTGCTCCTGTTACTCTTGTCTATCTGGAATACATAAAGCAAGGAGCAAGAGGAGACAAGATTTGGACATATCAGTGTCACTGAGCACAATTTTTCCTGGGATATTGACTATAAGGCAGAAGAGATTATTTATTTTTGTAACCACTGAGGAATTACAGCAACCTGTTGCCTATCTTTTATTTCTTCACATTATTTTATTTTTTATTTTTTTGGGGAATCCCCCCTCTCCCCCCGTCCCCAACTCATCAGGATGACCCCTGAGTACTTTTTGAGGTCCTTGTTGATGATGATTTTAGCTGTGTTCTCTGCAAATGCTAGCAACTGGCTGTAAGTTTAAACAAGTTTTATTTTCATTCTATTATCTAACAGAGCTATATAAACCCACCAGGGGGGTGGTTTATGGTTTTATTGTCCCACTGTGTTGCCGTGAAATATAATAATGGTCAATGGGGGGAGAAAAAACAGAACAGTGACCACGGTTTTAAATGCAGAACCACTTGAATTAAATTATCACTTAATAAAAAAAAATAGAAAAATAAATCTCACTTCATAATATATAGCAATAGAGTCCATGCCGGCTTGCACAAATTCTAATTAGCAGGTGTCCTGTCCCGAAAACTTCTGCAGGACTTTGTAGGCAGCAGAGCTAGCAATCCAATCACTTGTAATCTGTTATTATTAATGCATTTGACAGGTCTAGTCCCCGAATTTGCAGCAGTTGAGGTCTAGCTGAAAAGCAGAGTCTGGGGTCTTTTACTTTAAATACATGTAAGCAAGACCCTTGTGTTACAGCTGCAAAAAAAAGACAACCTATTCATACAACTAGCTGCCTCTTGTGCTGCTAAGGTTGTGCAAGAGATCTCAAGCAGCCCTCTACAATGCAAGGCATGGTACTTAGGAAGCTGGAAGCGTGCTAAGATTATTTTTGTTGAAGTGTGGTAAACTGAATCCGGCAGCCCTGAAAGTGATCCACTAAGACAGCGTGCAGCTCTGTTTACAATTAATCCCAATTTCCTTTACATATTATGCTGAAGTTTGCTGCCTTTATACCCCACTGTCTGCACATGCAGATTTTTTTTTTTGTGTATTAGAGCAACACAACAGGTGTGTTTTTGCAATGTTTCAGCAAGTTAGTCCTAATATTATTGCTATTTACACATGTCTGTCTGTTTTTTTATCCCTGTTCCAAACAGGGAAAATGTTCTGTTATAAATTAATTATTCTGTTACATTACATGTATAGTTCCTTAGGACTTAGCCTAGGAGGGCAAATTTTTGTCTTGCAGGTCTAAGAGATTTATCTGAGAGATTGGTGGTTTTATAACTCATTGTATCTTATGTGCTTTGCTACACAAGTGATTTTGAATGAATTTGTGGTCCCAATATCTCCAAACGTTACAATCTAATTGTCTCTCATGAATTTTAGGCAATTAGGGACTTATGTTAAGTTGGAGGCAAATTGCGTTTCTCTGGCGCAAAATACGCTTTTTTGTCTTTTACATCTGAGTACGCGCACACGCCACTATTTTCGGAAATAGCGTTTTGGGCGCTTGCCCAGGAGTAAAAAAAAAAAAAAGTATATTGTAAATATAGAAAATCCATTTACCTTCAATTTAACATAAGCCCCTTGATCTCCTCTGTACAGTTTATTAGGAAAAGTTATTAATCCGTCATTCGTGAGATTGTAAGCGATTTTTAGGCAGTAAATCCTCATTGAAATAGAGAATATAGGAATTTTCTTGAGATTGATCACATTAACTTTGTGGAATGTTACATTGTATTGATAAGCGATTAATTTAATCGCAGAGACTGGAATATCGGTGTAACCCTAGTTTAAGATAAGTCTAATAGAGTTTCACCAGAGAAATCAATGAAAATAGCAAATGCTTATATTAAAGGTTTAGCAGTAGATTTGGGAAGGATGAAGGTGCAGAGGCAACTAAGTATTAAACCACTATCAACATTATTTAGGGAGATTGTGAAGCTAAAGTGTGTGTGTGTATATGTGTGTGTGTATGTATATATATATATATATATATATATATATATATATATATATATATATATATATATATATATATATATATATATATTCTATCCATATATCTATCCATATATCTATATCTATCTATATCTATATATATATTCTATCCATATATCTATATCTATATATATTCTATCCATATATCTATTTATATCTCTCTCTTTTTTATATATATATATATATATATATATATATATATATGAGAGAGATTTTCTGTAATGGTTTGTACATTATATATATTCGGAATTGCTGCATATAATAATTAAGTTATAATAATAATTAAGTTGCATACTTTTTGCATTGCACTTGATGCACAATATAGTTGATGTTCCTTTCATGGATACAGTTGCACACTCTACTTCTAAGTTCATTCATAACAGGTCTGTTTGCAAAGTAAATTACTAGTAATGACTGAGAGTCACATTATCAAGTTAATCCAGATGGGAAAAAAGTACAATCTTTGGTTATTAAGTTGAATACGAGGATTGACAAGCAGGGGACTGCTGTCATCATTGATGGGGAAACAGTGTGGGATCATTGTATGGATAACTTCAATGAAAACTTTTTGTTAGTTTAAGAAATGTAGCTCGAGGTTGGGCTTCCAAATATTCTAGGGCCAACAAGGCATAGTAACTGACCCCTAGTGGTGATTTATTTTATACAATTCTCTTTTCCTTATTTTATTTCTATGCATTCTCAAAACTGGAGCCGTTTAAATAATGCCAATACTTACCATGTAATATTAGGCATTTCTTCCATTTAAACCAAGCTTAGGCAAGGTGTGGCTCTCCGCTAGTTATGGGACTATAAGACCCAGCATGCCCTGCCAGCCAGAGGCAGGCTGGGAATCCTAGCACTTGTTGTTCCACACAACTGAAGAGCCTTGGGTTGCCTACTTCTGGGGGAGACTATTAAAACTATTATTTATTGAAGGTAAAAAAAAATGCAATTCAAGAACGGTGCAAAAAAATGTGCATTGAATAAATGCTAAATAAAATCTGCTACGTAAATTGAAATATAATACGAAAGTTATTAGAGATATTCTTAACTGTGTATTGTAGGTCACTGATGTATCCTCAGGGAGGTTTGCTCAAGTGCAAATGAAGCCTGTCAGTTTTGTATTGCTGATAGAGTAATCTGACCTCTAATATACATTTCATGGAGCTAAAATTGAGATTCACCCATAGTACTGGGTCACTGAAAATATTACTGCTTGAATCTACATTTAGAATTGTTTGCAATTCATAATGACCCAAAAGGTTAGCAACAGCCACCCCCTGCAAAATATCCACTATTGTCCCAAAACAGAGCATTCAATAATAATGCATGATATGTTTATAGATTGCATTTCTACCAAGTACAGTTTTCTTTAGAAATTGTGCAATTCAGTATAATGTATTATCAAAATATTATGAAACATATGTTCTATGAATCCTCATTTCAGAAATGTTTGTAGAATCACCTATTTAATTCTGTGCAGATTAATCAGTCTATTAAATGGCAATATATTCTTATTTATAATTACATCCTGATAAACTGCATTATCACAATCTTTTTTTTTTTTTATGCTAGATGTGCTTTTTGTTTTCTTTTTATTCAATCTTTTTTCAAATTTGGCAATTGCCTAAGCAGACATCCTCTTAAACTTTTTAGCGTTGAAAAGTATTTTTTTTTTGTCTTAACCCTAGAAGCATTGAAAATGATTAACTAATTGTAACCAGTTATTCTTGAAGTTTGGCCTCATTAGTAATCCAGTGGTGGTCCTGTAAATATAAACGTCCCTTGCAATCATGTTTAATTAGTGTTTTTTGGATGAAAGTTTACACTATTTAATTCAGTTTAGCAAGATCTTATTTTTTTTTTTATTTTTTTTTTTATTGAAGAAAAAAAAAATCTGGACAGCAAATTGTGGTGTCAGCTAAACAGACGCTTATTAAATCACAGTGAAAACGTTTAAAATCTCTATTATAAACAGCGTGATTGCTGCAATATCAATGAAGCAAATCGCTTTGGATTAACGCAGGCAAAGCTGGAAAGTATTTTTATGTTACAGAAAAGGTCAATGCTCAGTTGTACATTTTTTTTTCCTTTTTGTATAAAATCTGTATATACAACAAAGGAGACATATGATAAGATAATTGGGGGCCCGTATTGTACCAAGCCATAATCCCTTGGGTGAAAATAGTTGACATTAAACAGCACATAAAAAGATAAATTATTGGTGACATTTATTAGGTATATCTATCTTTCAATACTAGCAGAATTCCCCCATACGAGTTTAAGGGAGTGTGCACAATAGACTCTTAGCAGGTATACAGCCCTCTTCTTGTCTTTTAATGGCTCTTTTTACTTATTACTAATACCCTCTTAGTTTACAATTTCTCTCCATTCATCTACCTCCCCCTCTTCTCTTCAGTTTCTCCCTTGTTAATATGTAACCAAGCATTTTTCAAAAAGAAAATCATGCGTCCGTCTTCATTGTACAGTCCGCTGGATTGGGCAAATTTGCAATACAGTCTTTCATTTCATAACAGTGCTTTAAACATACACATTGTATTGTTCATTCACTGTTACTGAATATCTGGTGACTGATGATTGCATAGCAAAGAAAGCCTCAATAGCTTATTTGTTGTTATTTGATGGTGTTGTGACGTTTTGTGTAGCTCATTTTGTAGATTACAGGTTTATTTATATAATAATATTTATATATTTTTATAAATCATATCATTACTGGGTTTTTTGGTTGGTTGGAAATTCTGATGTTTATTGAAAAGTTGCATAGCTGTAAAACAAAAAGCTCATTTGATAGTATTTTGTATACTAGTAATATTCTTGCAGAATATAGGAATATGATGACGTGAAAATGTATACTGGCCAAGGTTAAAGAGGCAGTAACCGATATCAACCAATCATACATTAGCTTTCATAATTGATATTGCTCCGATCTAATTGCTGATTGGTTGGTTTAGGATATTGCATTTAGTATAAGGAAATCATATCTTTGATAGGCTTATATAAGATAACCTTTGTTTGTGAATTTGTTAGGATAGGATACAAGTCCTATTCATGTCAATAGGATGTATTAATAATTAGTGGTTAGCACTTCTGCCTCACAGCACTGGGGTCATGAGTTCAATTCCCGACCATGGTCTAATATGTGTGAAGTTTGCATGTTCTCCCCGTGTTTGCGTGGGTTTCCTCCGGGTGCTCCGGTTTCCTCCCACACTCCAAAAACATACTGGTAGGTTAATTGGCTGCTATCAAAAAATTGACCCTAGTCTCTCTCTGTCTGTGTGTGTATGTTAGGGAATTTAGACTGTAAGCTCCAATGGGGCAGGGACTGATGTGAATGAGTTCTCTGTACAGCGCTGCGGAATCAGTGGCGCTATATAAATAGATGGTGATGATAATTTTAGTTTGAGTGGGGTAATGGTTACTGAGGGTCTACCTGGTATTGTGCTGTCTGTGTGATGCCTGTAGGGGTGACAGGAGACCGGAGCGTGACAGCCGGCTAATCCATTATATGGATCTTGAAAGGTGCTGTCGTCACAATCCCTACAGGACAGAGGTGGACAGAGCCCTCTGAAATATCTCACTGATAGCTCACATACACTGTGTAATGCACCCTGCTGCCTGAGACTGTGTGATTTGTTTTATTTCAAAGTAAAATATAATCTGCTTACAAGCACGGTCTATTTATTTTATTGCTCTAGAAATGCTCAGTAAAGCATAAAACCACACGCCATTCCGTATAGAGAAATCCACTATACTACGTATATTTTGTCGTTGTATCTTGTTTGATTGTGCAAGCTTATATAAAGTATCCTGGAAACAATAGAACACTGCCACTCGGTGGCTGTTACGAGACATTATCGCTCTCTCTCGCTTGTCGTTAAAAGGATTTCCGCCTTCAGATTATTTAACCTAATTGCTTTGTTCATCCCCTGCTGCAACTTTTAGTAACTACATTGTTTTACCGTTCTTGCGTCCTTCTATGCTGAGTAACAATGTCTTATTGCTATCAGACGCAGTTTGTTTTTGTAACCATGGGATTTATTCCAAAGACGTTCGCTGGGTGTCTGGGTACGTTAGAGTGGTACCCCATGAAGTGAGCATAGCTTAGCAGCGCTGTCTCTCAGGTTAATGAAAACAGTCGGCTCTGCCTGATGGCAGAAGTACGAGGAAATGGGCAGTCGGTGCAAAGGGAATGCAATGAAGTTAGTACAAATTACAGGAAGGCGTGCGTAAGCCAATCATTTAAAGTCCTCTAAATGTGGACAAGCCCGCTGGCGAGCAAAACTTTGAACCAAGTGACTTTAAATGTAAGTCGGAGAGTTATTTACTCAGAGTGTGTGTGCATATAAATATATATGGACATTTAGAAGTCATGGTATGAAAATGGAATTGAAATACAAGGGAATGGAATTTGATAGCTTTAAAATGAATGCTGCAGGAGAATCGGTGGTATGGCATACCACCGTATACACCCCCATTTCGACCACTATATCTATATCGTCATCATCGTTTATTTATATAGCACCACTAATTCCGCAGCGCTGTACAGAGAACTCGCTCACATCAGTCCCTGCCCCATTGGAGCTTACAGTCTAAATTCCCTAACACGCACAGACAGACACACAAACTATAGTTAATTTGATAGCAGCCAATTCACCTACCAGTATGTTTTTGGAATGTGGGAGGAAACCGGAGCACCCGTAGGAAACCCACACAAACATGGGGAGAACATACAAACTCCACACAGATAAGGCCATGGTCAGGAATTGAATTCATGACTTTAATTTCATGCTGGGGTGGTTTGGAGAAGTTAATTGAATGTGGGGCTGAGTTTGGGGAGAAGGGCTATTTATTAAATGTGAATATGAATTATTTAATGCCGGGGATGGTTGTGGGAAATGGTTATATTTATTGAACATAAGTGCTATTAGTTTATTTCTGGAGCTGTTTGGAGGGTGGGAAATGGGTTTATTTATTAAATGGGATACTATTATTTTAATGTTGCGGCTAGAGGGATGCCTTATTATTTAACATGGGTGCTATTGATTCAATGCCAGGGCTGGTTGGAGTTTTCTAAATATCATGTACCCATTTCTTTTCCCAAATAGGACCCCCAACATTCCAGGATCCAGATAAGCAGCAACTGAGCTAAATTATTAAATGAGCTAAATAATTAATTGTAGACCAAATAATACATATGTTCGACAGTTACGTCTGCATACCTCTAGAATTGTGAGGATAATGAGAATATATATATATATATATATATATATATAATTACATATATATATAATTACATGAAGGCAGTAGCCTGTATGTCTTCCATTGAAGAATCCAGTAGATCAATGCGTTAACTCGTAATATTCTTCCCCACTTTAGTAAGTGACAAGGTAAGGGATCTCCTATGTTTACATTAATCAGCCCTTGACTAAATTTAAACCTCTTTTAATTCCCACTCCTCCTCTTCCAAGACGACTTGTTTTATTGTAACTCTATAACAGGGTGGAATAGGATCCTTAGATTACAGTGTACGGTTTGTCTCGTCTTTTATGGTCCTTTTGACTATAATAATCACTTAACCTTTGCTCCTGCGGTTTATGTGTCCATAAAGCCACTCATCTAGAGAATTAGTGTATATCTGGGGGTGCTGTATCATTTATGTATAAACCATTGTGGTTTACAAGGCCATTATATGACGTTAGCATACATTTTGGAGTTACAATTGCTTAAGTAAACATCAAATACAGATGTCAGATTTATGGTCAACCAAGCTTAATTTTACTCCGAAACTGTACATATCTACTGAGCGTGCTTGTAATGTGTAAACACCCATAATATTACATAATGTGACCACTGTTTACACTTGCATTAGTTTTTATTGCATGTTTTTCCATTGTGTCATAGATCCTACATGATGAGTAATATGACATTAGTGATGGTTCAGGAAGACTAAAAAAACAGTGCAAAAAATGTACAAATTCTTTAGAGATCACCTGTCATCTACACATAGCATTTGGGGGGAGGGGTGCGGATTGCTCAAGCAGTCTTTATGAATGCAGGCTATTAATTTACTTGGAGCCAGTGACATCACTGAGACCGCGACCTATCGGTTCACTAGGAGCCAGTGACATCACTGAGACTGCGACCTATCGGTTCACTAGGAGCCAGTGACATCACTGAGACCGCGACCTATCGGTTCACTAGGAGCCAGTGACATCACTGAGAGCGCGACCTATCGGTTCACTAGGAGCCAGTGACATCACTGAGACCGCGACCTATCGGTTCACTAGGAGCCAGTGACATCACTGAGACCGCAACCTATCGGTTCACTAGGAGCCAGTGACATCACTGAGACCGCAACCTATCGGTTCACTAGGAGCCAGTGACATCACTGAGACCGCAACCTATCGGTTCACTAGGAGCCAGTGACATCACTGAGACCGCGACCTATCGGTTCACTAGGAGCCAGTGACATCACTGAGACCGCGACCTATCGGTTCACTAGGAGCCAGTGACATCACTGAGACCGCGACCTATCGGTTCACTAGGAGCCAGTGACATCACTGAGACCGCGACCTATCGGTTCACTAGGAGCCAGTGACATCACTGAGACCGCGACCTATCGGTTCACTAGGAGCCAGTGACATCACTGAGACCGCGAACTATCGGTTCACTAGGAGCCAGTGACATCACTGAGACCGCAACATATCAGTGCACTAAGAGCCAGTGACATTAGTAATGTGACTGCTTCCTACTGAATTGGCAGGTTGCATTTTCATGAAAAACGGATTAGCCTGTAAAATGTCTGCATCCACTGTGCACAGACAACAGGAACACTTTAAAGGACGCATTTATCCTGCCACCAATTGTTTAACATTTATTGGTTAATTTACTAGGATGGTAATTAATTAGATTTTTATATGTCTAAAATTCGAAACTATTGGACTTTATCGTTTAGGGGCTGATGCAGAGTTGTCTGCATTTGCTCCACAAATCTCATGCGCAATTTGCATCTACTTTAAAAAAAAATGCCTGCATGCCTTCTGTCATCGCATGCCTACATGCCTTCTGTCATCGCACGCCTACATGCCTTCTGTCATCCCACGCCTACATGCCTTCTGTCATCCCACGCCTACATGCCTTCTGTCATCCCACGCCTACATGCCTTCTGTCATCCCACGTCTACATGCCTTCTGTCATCCCACGTCTACATGCCTTCTGTCATCCCACGTCTACATGCCTTCTGTCATCCCACGTCTACATGCCTTCTGTCATCCCACGTCTACATGCCTTCTGTCATCCCACGTCTACATGCCTTCTGTCATCCCACGTCTACAAGCCTTCTGTCATCCCACGTCTACAAGCCTTCTGTCATCCCACGTCTACAAGCCTTCTGTCATTCCATGCCTACATACCTTCTGTCATCGCATACCTTCTGTCATCGCATACCTTCTGTCATCGCATGCCTTCTGTCATCGCATGTCTACATGCCTTCTGTCATCGCATGTCTACATGCCTTCTGTCATCGCATGTCTACATGCCTTCTGTCATCGCATGTCTACATGCCTTCTGTCATCGCATGTCTACATGCCTTCTGTCATCGTATGTCTACATGTCTTCTGTCAGAGATAACGAGCTGGAAGGAAGAGACACCCAGGAGAGAGGTCTATGTCTCCTTTCTCTGCACCTAGTTGAGCCGACCTGTTACCGCCTCCTACACGGTTAACCTGTGACCACCAGTCCCGGCACAGAGAGGCACGGCACCATATCCGTTCCGTAGCTCATCCCTTTCATATTTACCGCGACTACTGCCTACAATAGGAACAGCGCCATGAGGGACGGGCAGCGGTGATGTGACAGGCAGAAGAGGGGGAGGGACAAGAGGACGCTATTACACAGGGAACATGGTGACAGGCAAATAGCAGTATTCCACCTTAGCGTTGCCACCTGTATCTGTCAACACTCTACACCACTGTATCCCAACTCCAGTCCTCTGGTACCCCTAACAGTGCAGGTTTTCCAGGTACCACTTGTGAATCTTTCAAAATGTCTCCGTTAGTAATGAATACACCTGTGCTCCAGCAAAGAGATATGGAAAACATGGACTGTTAGGGGTCCATGAGGACTGGAGTTGGGAATGACTGCTCTACACTCTAAACATTGCATCATACAGCAAACCCCTGCATACTGGGAACACCCCACAAGAACTGCTGTTTTGGAGATGCTCTGACCCAGTGGTCTAGACATCACAATTTGACCCTTGTCAAAGTGGTTCCGGTCCTTACATTTGACCATTTTTCCTGCTTCCAACATATCAACTTCAAGAGCTGACTGTTCACACACAGCAACACATAACGTAGCCACAGACGGGTCAGAGTGTCCATGCAGACCTCTGTCCACCTCTGAAAAAACACCAACAGAATGGAATTATGGACCAGAACTGGACCATGGAACAGTGGAAGAAGATGGCCCGTTCTTGCTCAAATTGGGTGGCACGTGTGTCCATATGGGGCAGCCAGTTTTCACTGGAGTCTAAACTAATAATAAAGTGGACGTTTCGCCTACTCACAGTGGAAGTGTCCATTCTGTGGACTGAACTAATCTTCATGAGAATGTAGTCTATCAATCGACTAGTAACCCGTACCTCATAAATATCAATTAGGCCTTATGAATATTAGTCAGGAGGGGCCTCACTTATGGTATAGGGAATTGTTAGGCTGCATAGCGTTCAACCCATAAGTGCATCGAATATGTCGGTGACAGATCCAGTTAAATTATATTGAGAAGACATCATTGGTGTCATTGCTTCGTAGTGAATTGATAGGACACATTTTCAAAATGGTTTGATAACTGGTATAATTTAACTCCATTTACCCAAAAGACAAAGGGTGGATGTAACTTGCGCACAACTTTCTTTTTAAAAAAAGAGCACAGAGCTTGTGCGTTGTTCCAGCGATATTCAAATAAAAGCTTTTCTCAAGATACGTTTTGATTTGAGTCTGGGTGGAAATTTGCTCTGCCTAAACCAGGCCTGTCCAACCTGCGGCCCTCCAGATGTTGTGAAACTACAAGTCCCAGCATGCCCTTCCAGCTATCAACAGGTTGTCTACTGGCAAAGCATGCTGGGGTTTGTAGTTTCACAACACCTGGAGGGCCGCAGGTTGGACAGGCCTGGCCTAAACGTTACTTGACGTAAACGTTACTTGGCGTATGTAGGTACAGACAACAGACTGCAGTATGCACATATCTGTTCACCAACAGCTCACATCAGAACACATAAAAGAAAATTCTAAAATAAATGACCAACTTGTAACAGTATATTCATTAATAAAAATATGGATTGGAAAAATAAATGATTTAAATACATTAAATACATGACTAAAATGCTTTTAATGTGTACTGTACATGCAATGCGTTTATATTACAGATGCTCACTGACCCCCGTGAACTGGTTTTGGATCTGGATAAGCTTCATGTTTTGGTTTTGGTTTTGGCAAAACCGCCCTCGTGTGTTTTTGGTTTTGGATTTTTTAGAAAAAATCCTAAAATATGCTAAAATCAAATATTTTTGCTCTTTTTTTTGTTCCTACATTATTATTAACCTCAATAACACTAATTTCAAGCCATTTGCAGTCCATTTTGACCACCTCACAGGTCACAATATTATTTTCATACACTTTCGGACAAATACTGCAGCGACCTGGCTGGATGGTAAGCGACAGAGCAATGACACAAACACACGGCAGTTCCTAGCACATCTAGGACACATTGGCACACAGCAGTGGCAGGAAAGATAAATGGTGCAAGATGGAATTGTCCTTGGGCCCGCCCTCTCACCCACCGTTATGCTGGATCTTAAAAAGGAATCCAAAACTCGCAAGATCCGAGATCCGACGACGTAACAAAGATGTTTTGCCTCGTTTTCGATTCCGAGGGCGCGCAAAAGTGCCGAGCCGAGCCGGTACTCGGATCCCCTAAGTTCGGGTGTGTTCGGTTCTCGAGAACCGAGCCTGAGCATCATCATAGTTTATATAGTCAATCTTACTTTCATACGCATGTTCCGTGCTAGCTAGTGGCACGCATACGTGTCATTTTTAAAACAAAAAAAGGCTTAGTCATCACTATCTGTCGGCAATTACTCCTACCCTGTAGTTCGTGCGAGTGATACGACTGAAACCAGACATAATCACGAGAAACCCAGGACTTGAATTGACCGCTTCTGTGCCGGAGGGTCCTTACGTTAAAAGGCCTATGTTCATCCTCCTCGTACCGCCACTGTTCCACGTCGTAGGCAGCAGCAAGTGTCATTTGTGTTCAGACATGAACTGCATTCAATTGATTCATTGGCGTTTCTGCGCTGAGCACACAGCTATATCACGCAAGATACAGCAAACGGACTCCCAGCCAAACATGAACCAGACCCAAAGCGTTTCAGTAAGGAATCATCTCATTATTGAAAGTAGCTTTCTCGGAAGCTCGGGGTCTCTGGTTTCCACAGCCGTTGTCAGCAATATTCAAAGATATTCCAGCTTTCACCAGTATGACAGTAAAGATGATGTATCATTGCACAATGTACTATAAGTAGCTGGTATCTGTCACCTGTATTTCAGCACTCACTTGTTTAAATGCTATGTATGTTATGACACTGGTACATTGGTCTCACTTCATTAGTACACAAGATTCTAGAATACCACTCTGCACTCATAGAATCCGTAATCCACCCGTACATGTTGAAACTTGCACAATAATTAACAGGAAATGTTTATAATGTCCATATTTCTCTTAATATATAAGTCCATTCATGAAAGTATTGCCGGCTTTTTATCGTCACAATTTACATAGGAACGTGTTTTAATATAACACATGGACTTCGTTGGACAGTACCGAGTTTCGGGAGCTACGTTTTGAGGTGCTGCAAAGGGAAGCAGCAAATGAGGAGGGGGGCAGTTTGGGTAGTATGGTAGGTGGGCATTAGCACGGTGGGGGCCAGTGTGCCATTATATTGTTCTCTGGGATGTTGGGGGGGGGGGGGGGGGGTATGAAAATATATCTGCAAAGAAAATATCTAAAAAATGTTGTACTTGTGCACCGTTCTGTTTTTGTATAATTTTCAAAGCAAAAAATATCAATTATTAATATATTAAAATGTTTCAATAAATTGATAGATATTAAGGAGGGACTGTACCCAGGTTCTAAAATGAATATTTTTGTTCTCCTGTCTGAAGTGAGAAGTATATCATATACTACAGATGATAAATGCATGGGTACAGTGTTTGCTATAAATACATACTTTTCTACTTTCCTAGAATCTTCGGGGGAGACTCACGAATTTTGGGAAGTCCGTCAGGACTCCTGGGAAAGAAGGTGATATGCCATACTACTATCCACCCTACCAGATTGTCCTAAAGACCCCAGAATTCCAAGTAGGTCTCCCTACCCGTATAGCAAGCCATCGTCCGTATACTGCCCATTTCCTAGTGAAGTAGCCACGATGGAAGCCTCCATGACACGGGGTCAAAATGACGCGTTTCACCACGCCACACTCTCTCCGTCCTCGCACTTCACCTTAAAAAGTTGTCAAGTATGGCATACTCAACTTCCTGGTGAAGTGGGCGGGACAGAGGCCGCTTTGACGCGATTCGCCACAAAGCAGGTCATTTTTACCCACCACCCCCATGGCACAATGATGCAATCGTGACACTCCTCTTCGAGGGGCGGGGCCAAAATGGCTCCATTCTCTAGTTTACATGTACTTGTGTATTTACCGCTAATTCCAGGATTGGTTGCTAAAGACACATGCTTGCATTCAGCACAGGACTGGGATTTCCCACTTGATGCATTTTTGCTTTATTAATATAGATAAATTGTTTAATGAAATATATGACCATCAGAGATGCGCTCAGTCTGTCTTTGTTCATTGTAACTGCAGTGGTCATTGCATTGCTTACTTAAAAAGCAGTAATCCTCTTTTTAAGCATTAGCCTTGGTAAATAGAGCATGACATGAAACTTACCCTGTCCTGGGGATGGAATTTAAAGTTACATTAGGGAGAAATCTGTTTGTTTTATAGCATCAACTGTTAACACACACGTCACTTATGTTCATGTGATGATTGTGATAATATAGCAGGTAATGAAAGACCGGAAAGTGGAATTATCTACATAGGATTATTTTTTTTTATTATAGTAAGAATAAAATCATTGCAATGTTATAAAAAAAAAAAATATCACGTCAATAAAACATAAAAAGATAATCCTGTAATCTTACACAGGATGCACAATGGTGATCGTTTTTCTACTATATGTTTCTTTAATTGGTAAAAGTGGTTCTGTGTCAGTGACAACTAGACTGACATAGTTTTGTATCTAAAATCTTTTAGAGTGATGACGAAAAGCAATTTTAGTCATGCCTGGTAGTGGGCAAATCATTTCACTTGACGAGTGTAGTGATGGATTGATATGTTAAAGGTTTGCGTTCTATATTTGTGTCTACAGTTGTAGCCATATTGTGCTTTCTGCAGACTAGGAGAAGCTACTCTCCTAAAATTGGGAATGAAATTAGGACACATGCTGCAAGCTGTAATTTTTTTGACACTGCCCTAAGGCCTCATTGTGTGTGTTTGGAATAAGTAACTTCCGGTTCAAAGTCTAACTTAATGGACCAGTAAACCATCACTTCGTCATGTTACCCCAAAGCAAAACAGGGGGGGGGGATGCAGAGTCATTATGCATAGTGTATCTTGTGTGCAATCATTCTGTAGATGCCCATAAAGGGACTTGCACAATTCTGACACTTTCACCCACCTCCACTGGGAGAGACAGGACTAGGGGCCCATGGAGATATTATGGCCCACTGCACGGGGTACTAGTTCCGCCTCTGGTTCTGATATAGGCCAAGTACAGGAAAGATGTGTTTGTGCAAACTCTGTTGGTTCAAAACCGCATCTATACACCTGTTTGCATATACTGGCTGATGATGATGACTTTGTCGTGCTGATGATGTAAACCAGGGCCACATGCTGCTGATGTGTACATCTCTCTATATGGGCGGAAATACGCTATTTTGGGAGAAAATACACTATTTTTCAAAGTAATTTACTCCCATCAGCCCCTCTGTGTCCATCTTGATTGAACAGCAGAGTGTAAGTTCATTACTTGTCTGACCCGTTTGGAATCTTGCCTTGTTCACACCAAGGGAGTGATTTAACACTGGGAAAAAACCCATACCTCCTGCGAAAATGAATTAGGGCTTCTCCCTATCTATCAAAGGGTTACCTAGCGGTAGACGCAGGTGGAGTTGATCTTTCGCCAGTTTTCTCCAGCAGTTTATGTAACAAGGGCAGTGGTGTTACAGGTACCGGGACTGTCCTCCATGCGATGGCAGAGAGGATCATAACAAGCTGTGCGGTAAATAGTGATGGTAGACTGGGTTATGCCGGTACACACACACGTCCACATGTATGCAGGACTGGCTGGAGAATCGGTAAGCGTACTCTGCCAGCCGGTGTTACTGGCAAAACCCATACCTCCCAACATTTCAAGCGTTCTCTGAAAATCCACCTCTTCAGACAAGCTTATAATATTCCTCAACCACCCTCTTAACCTCACTACATTACCCCATTACCACCCGTTACACAATTTCACACAAGACAACTACCTCCTGACCAACATTGTTGTGTTAAAAGGATCATTTAGCTTATGAGTCACTTTTACCTTTACAGTCTGGCTGGGCCTAAATGCTAAATGTAGACTTAACCTCATGTGTCAAACTCCCATTGTGCCATAGATTGTAAGCTTGCGAGCTGGACCTCCCCACCTCTTTGTCTGTTTTACCTAGTTTGTTTATTATTTTACTATGTTTGTCCCCAATTGTAAAGTGCCTCGGAATATGTTGGCGCTATATAAATAAATGATGATGATGATGATGATAATTTAGAATCCCGAAAACGGCACAAAATAAGCTTCAACCCATTCCGACCAAACGCCGTCCACAAAAGGACAAATTTGGTCAAGACTCCACCCACTTTCCTGTTAATCCCCGTCCCTTTTGCGGTCTGCGAATCGGGGTGCCCCTCCAAAATCTGGACCATTGTGAGGTCTGTGTACCCAGTAAGTAATGCATTCACTGTAATAAGTTGCCTCAATAAATGTACAAATATCCAGATTGCTATATGGTACAACATCAGCATTTTAATGGCATTAAAGCACTCTTAATAAAGAAAAAAAAAACATGGACCTTTTGTTATAGAACTCTCCCGAAGGTTTGAAAAGATCTATGTTTTGTTTTGTTTTAAATTACAGCGATGATTCTTTCTTAGTAGGAATATAAAGGATTATTTATTTTTTTTATTCAGATTTGCAAAAATGAAAACTATTCCATGGTTACAGGGCTGCAAAGTGGCATACAGCATGTTGGATTTGGGCTGAATTTAGTAACTGGTAACTTTATCAATAATCTTGATTTAGCTGGTACAGGATATCTCCTGACCCAGGGCTGAATTTCAGGGGACGTAACTTGATCAATAATATGAAGTGGTTGGAGTATCCTTATTTGGGAGTCTCCAACAGATGGTAAACCCATCCCCTGGTGTCGGTAGCAGAAAACAGGTTGAGCAGAAGTGTTAGAGCAGGGGAATCTCAAAGATATACAGAAGATAAGTAGGATTTCTGGATAGCTGTGGAAAGGAAGTTTAAAATATTTGAGGCCTTTAAATCTTTTGTGGGCATGACTGAAATGTGGAAACTCTGTCCACCGAGCTGACACGGAGGAAAGTCTAATATGCATGGGGCTGTAAATTGCAGCCTGGAAGTCCTGAGATTGCTGGAGGTTTGTCTATAATTCAAGAAAAGGAATTTAGTCAGCTTAACGCATAATTTATAGTTTAGCCTCAACAGCAAAAAAAAAAAAAATGAATGATGGAACTGTATAGATCCTTATGTTCACACTGAAGGAAGACTAGTCATAGGCAATGCTTGTATTTCAATCCTGAGGCCATTCAACAGATAAAGAGTGTAGAGTGGTTTGTACATCTTACTTGCTTATTAAACTGACACAATATTTTATTTCAGATTATGGGGTGATATGGAGAAAAGCGCCGGCTATACGGGAGGATAGAGGTTATTTAAATTCACCCATATGCCACCTCTCAGATCTTGTCAATGCAATTCAAACGGTTTGGAATTCCGCAGGCAGGAATGCCTGGATAATTCCCTTAGGCAGGTGATGGTTCCTATTAATCTATTTTGCACAACAAATACAAGGGAGTTTATATTTCCTACTGCCTATTTGGACCTAGGCCAATGTCCCTGTAGGCATTATTACGCACTCTTGACCTGTGTATTTCACAAGGCGAGACTTCATTTATGTTGATGTCGTGAAGCTAGACAAGATTACCGGCCATGAATTCTTCTTGGTTCGAGGCCGTTGACTCAAATTAAACCGCCGGGGATGAGCTAGATGTTGTGTGTGCTGCATGTTTGCAGTTCATGTCTGTTTGGTGTGTATGTTTTGTGTGTGTCGAGTGTTCTGGTTGTCCACAAGAGAGCTCCATGGTCTTATATTTCCACGAATACTCACAAATCTTGGCCCACGGGTCTGCAACGTTGTCTCTCCTTCGTTGTGTCGATTCTCTGCTGAGTTTGGCAACTTCAAAATAACAATACAAAATAAGTCCTCCTATATCTTTCCAGCTGTATAATGAATTATTTTAATTTTTATATCTGTCCATCCCTCTATACCATCTGTACGTCCAGTTTTATGTTATTATTTAACAAAGCATTTTTTACTCGTGATCCTTATAGTATCATTCCAATAATGACCCACTATACAACCAAATGTCCACTATTCTGCTCCTTAGATCCAGTTCTTACCATATATTTTTATTCTCTAGGCTTTAGAAGTTAATGTTATTTTAAATGATTATTTTAAATGCAAGACGTACACTTTTGTCACCTGCAGTAAACATGGCATTGTGGGTGTTGTACATACTTACCAACTTTTGCAGCCAGCTGTCCGGGAGGGGGCTCCATATTGGGGCCATGGCCACGTGAAATGTGCCATTATGCCACGCCCCTTGTCAATCTTTGCCCATTTCAGCCTATCGGTGGGTGGGGCCGGGCCAGGATGAGGCTTTTAGCCCCACCCACTTCACAAACGAGGTGAGCTGGACCCGGGAGGTTGCCCTACTCTCCCGGGAGTCTGTGAGAACTCCCAAAAATTCGGGAGTCTCCCGGACATTCAAGGAGAGTACGGCAACTATGGTGTTGTAGTGCTCCCAGTTTCTCCAAGACAGTACCGTGTATAACCTGCATGAGTGTGTCAGCTCAGAAGCATTGTGTTCTTGGAGAGTACTGTGAAATGTTACAGACTATGTACATTGGTTTATTATATTGGTTGTGATTGTGTCAGACACTCAGGGCCTGATTTAGAGTTAAACTGATAATTGCAACTATTGCAAAAATGCGCCCATACATTTACGTGTCTGCGGCTTTTATTTCGAGTTGCAGGAAAAGTGCGTACAGCTTTAAATTTAGCATTTATTGGTACGTCATAAAAAATGTGACCATCATCATCGTCAACTCAGAAACTTGCACCAGGTTGACCGCTGTCTACACTACCCAGCTGTACTGAACTGACATGTGACTACCCCTGTCCCGCCTCCAAGGGCAAGTGCTTACAAATATAAGATACGCTCATCTCAACAGATGGGTGGCAGTTGTATGCATGCCCAGTGCAACAAATTTCACGCTAGTTGCATTTTTACGTGGTGCAAATGTACTTGTGCTCAACTCTAAATCAGACCCTGGTGAGTTTGAGGTTGGAAAAAAAAAAAGCAATATTGCAGATTTACAAAAGTGAATGGCTTAATAATGAATAAAGAAAAGGGTATGAAAGAGAAGAGCCACGATTGCTGTTTTATTATCACTGCTCGGGTTGCAGATACAGATAGTGATGTTTGTGATTGTGCACAGAAATTCATCTTCCAATAGACGTAACTAACTTAGGCCATGCTATCTGCCTGGCACAGTGCAAAGACACAAGGCCATATTCCAAAGTTGCCTATTCTCCCGAAGTGTCCGAGTTCCTGGGAGTCCCCCCGGGAGAGCAGGCCAACCTCCCGGTTACTGTCCATTTCTTTAGTTAAGTGTTGTACTAGGCTTACAAATGTGATGTCAATCTAGGGGGGCGGGGCCATAATGAGGCGAATTGCCGAGCCCCGTCCCCACGCGCCCACCTTTCCCCGATCTCCCGCATCACAGCTTGCTGAAGTTTACAAGTATGTCATATTCTAATTAGCTAAAAAGAAATAAAAATATAAAATTAAAAAAAATAAGTATCATGGGCCCCCCAGTTAGCAAAATCTTACTGTGCCTGATCACATTACAAAATGCTCATAATATTTTCTATATCGACTCCAAATCAAGTAATTGCAATAAACAGCAATAATATCTCCCTAAATTGGATTATACCGTAAGTCCATCACCCCAAGGCTTGTGTTACCTCTTGTTAAGAGCTTACTGGCACCATTGGGTGTGAATATGGAAGAGACAAGGGTCAATTTTGATAGCAGCCAATTAACCTACCAGTATGTTTTTGGAGCGTGAGAGGAAAGCAGAGCACCCGGAGGAAACCCACGCAAACACGGGGAGAACATACAAAACTTCACACAGATAAGGCGAGGGTCGGGAATTGAACTCATGACCCCAGTGCTGTGAGGCAGAAGTGCTAACCGCTAGGCCACCGTGCTGCCCTATTACAAAATACTACTGCTTGACTTTTTTGATTGTTTTTGCAGGCCATGCCGCCGTACGGGTCTGAAATTAGGATTACAGAAGTTTTTTGGTTTTTAACAGGAGATGTTTGTAAGTGATTACAAAACAGCAGGAGCCGAGAGGATGGGATGGCAGCTGTGAGTTGGCACACACAACTATTTTCTGCTTATTTTGGCTGACTCCGGAGACCTCTGGCTTTTCCTAGTAGTACTTGGATACAGCAGTAATCAGGATTTCTGACAAGATAGATTCGGAGTATGGAATGCACATCTCCACAGTATCAGCGAGGCAGAGGACAAAGCTGCCGAGTTGTAAGCACCAGGGCGGTTCACTGGCCAAACTTCCTGCAAGATATGTCAGTATGAAGACGATTGATCGCTGAGCGGGAGACAGATGGGTTGTCAGGCAGCCAAGATTACATTTACAAGAGGGGGAAGTGTTTCCAGCGCGAAAATATTTTTTGATTGTAAGCTCTTGAGGCCAAGCGCCTGCAGATCCTTAAAGCCAATAACGTTCTCTTTAAAATACATTCACATTTTCTTTCTCACACTCTGCACATTGTCCGTTCTCTGTAATGAAACATGCCCATAGTTTTTAAACAGGCCGAATATGTAATTGTAAATAATTTACTCATGTGTTGCCAGAACATCCTGCAAATCTGCTAGAGAGAAGAGAACACACTGAAACAGTCTGTCATCGCAGCTCTATCTGACATAGCTGCAAGTTCACTGCCCATCTTGTATCCCACAGGCTGTTATCAGAGAATGAAAACATCCATTGTGGTTTAATTAACATTTGATCTGGGCTGCAATGCAAGTCTTTGTTTTATATATATATATTAGTGCATCATAGATAGACAAGAAGTCTTCATTTGACAAATTGCAATTATCTGTCGCCAAGACGCAGAGGAGGCAGCCATTTTTATAGGCGTAACCAATATCTACCTATCAATTCACCCGGAATTAGTGACACCACCAAGACATGAGACAAAGTGCTTTTATAACTCACTGGTGTCGAATGTTCCGAGTGAATTGATTGGGTGCATTCTTGGTGGATCAAACCACAGATTTGCCATTTACTCTGTGAGCAGCATGGTGGCTCAGTGGTTAGCACTTCTGCCTCACAGCACTGGGGTCATGAGTTCAGTTCCTTATCTATGTGCTCTAGTTTCCTCCCACCCTCCAAAAACATACGAGTAGGTTAATTGGCTGCTATTAAATTAAACTTAGGGCTGGATTTGCTAAACTGTCTATAGCAACCAATCAGATTCTAGCTGTCATTTGTTTAGTACATTCTACAAAATGACAGCTAGAATCTGATTGGTTGCTATAGGCAACATCTCCCCTTTTTCAAACCTGCAGTTTAGTAAATATACCCCTTAGTCTCTCTCGGTCTGTGTGTATGTCTGTTACGGAATTTAGACTGTAAGCTCCAATGGGGCAGGGACTGATGTGAGTGAGTTCTCTGTACAGCTCTGCGGAATTAGTGGTGCTATATAAATAGCTGATGATGGGTAGGGAATGGGTACATTTTAAAGGGAATGAGTGATAACAGCAATATTTGGTGAAGAGAATGTACTAGTTGTTGCTCTGACATGGGGGAGGAGTCATGTCCTGAGGAGGAATTCTGATTGGCTAATTATGTAAATAGAGATGTGAGGAGAGGAATTGGTTTGTAAACTCTAGCATTGGTGCAGATCACTTTGAAGTCAGTGACAAAGGCCTTTTTTTAGGAGGCAGACAGGTGCTGCACATTTTAGTGGCTCCCCTCAGATGAATTTAGCAAACGTAGAGAGAATATACCCCGTTCTACTCACAGAACCGTTCTTGGTGAATACACCAAGGGCAGCTCCAACTTTGTGAGATATTGTATTTTAATGCTTGACTATCTCCCTGATCTGTTCCATTAGATTCTATAAATATTATTATTATTAGTATTATTTATTAAAGTAGCAGCTGATGATTATTACATTAAAGTACAGGATGTCAGAATAATATAATCTTGTTTTGGGCTAGAATATCCAGTATATTAATTCATATGTGGATAGTAATAGGAGGTATATTGGGTATTATGTGTTCCTGTTTTGTACTTATGTCATATGTTGATGATTTTTTGTCACAACTGGTATTTACATTGAACACATGTATAATATATCTTATGTGAATACTTATAAAACTCCTGTGTCTCCTTGACATCACTAGACAATTAAGATAATCATATTAATTACTATGGTGTCTGTTTTAGGGTATACCTCATCCATAGCAGAGAGTGACAAATATACACACCGTTATATCTTACCCTTGTTCATGCACTGTGACCAATAAGTTAATTCCTATCTATCTCCATATTAGTTACCTCAGACAGAGATTACACAGCCCACAATGCCCTCTGCTTTGGTTCTAACATGGCTGGTCACCACCATACTTGCCAACTCTCCCAGAATGTCCGGGAGACTCCTGAAATTCGGCTAGGTCTCCCGGGAGAGCAGGCAAGTATCTCGCATACTGCTATTTGATGGGCAAAATGATGCAATTTGCGGGGAATCGCGTCATTTTGGCCCCGCTCCCCCCCCCGCGACAAAATGGCCTTAGCCCCTGCCCCATACAGCTGCCTGTCATGGTCAAAGTTCTCTCACAAAACAGAGCTGTGAAAACAACCTCTTCTTTCTGCCATTTAAAAATAAATAAATATATATATATACATATATATGTGTGTGAGTGTGTGTGTGAGTGTGTGTGTATATATATATATATATATATATATATATATATATATATATATATATATATATATATATATACATATATGTTAACCTGTGCATGATACTCATGCATTCTAGTCAAATCAAGCTACTTAAGGTGTTAAAAAGGTTCTTGTCATGCATTTGGGCCTAGCCCAGGCCTCCTCAGGGGAAGAGCGTTACTTCCCGACGTAAGCGCCCTTTTTTAACGTGGTTTTGTCCACATGTCACCACCTCATCATTCTTCTCCATCACCTCATCCTTCATCTTCATCGTCACATCCTTCATCAAGCATCAAGCTACTTAAGGTGTTAAAAACTCCCCACTGTCACCCCCGGCAACCACCAACCACTCCCAACTGTCACTTCTCCTTCAAGAAATAGGTCAGTGTATAACTCTGCCCAGCAGGTGGCGCTGCAGCTTGTTTTTTTTTTTCACACACACCACTAGGCATTTATATAGTAGATAGATATATATATATATATATATATATATATGATATGTGTATATATATATATATGTGTATATATATATATGTATATATATAGATATGTGTGTATATATATATATGTATATATGTATGTATATAAAAAATTTAAAAATAATAAGTAAACTAAAACAAAATTTAGTAAAGTGACAATAAAATTACTTAACTGATTTCTTTCTTTACCTATAAACTTATATATTTAAACCATAATGTCCCAATTTGTGCAGTTCTTTGACCTGTATGAAACCCCTTGACCTCCTCTGTGACTGATATTCTTTTATCTCGGGTGCATTATCACATTTATTTAGGCTATTGACATTTTATGTAAACAAGCTCTTTGCCTTGTTGTGTATCCGGACAAAGTAGCAAACCTATGAAACAACGCTGATGTCTTCTAATTGCTTTACCACGAGACATACATTTGTGTTATTATGTTTCTCTTGCAGGTACCTTGCAAAACTGTCCTCAGTAGGCAGCATTTCAGAGGAGGAAACTTGCGAGAAGCTAAAGGGATTAATTCAACGCCAGGTGCAGATGTGCAAGAGGAATCTGGAAGTCATGGATTCTGTACGGAGAGGGGCTCAGCTGGCCATTGAAGAATGCCAGTATCAGTTTAGGAATCGGAGGTGGAACTGCTCTACACTTGACACATTGCCTGTTTTTGGCAAAGTTGTGACACAAGGTAAGAAAGCTCCAGTGGACTACAGTGTAAGATAAACAGTGCTGTAGTGTTCACAGATTAATAAAAGTAATGCCGCTATTTGTAATTAAAGGGGTTGTCCGATTGTGGACTACACCCTTTATATATACTACCCACCACCCTATAATATTTTGGGGTAGCACCTGACATCCTCCTGACCTGCAGCCGTAAACTATGGATCAAACTCCATGGATCAGACTGCTAGAGGACTCGGATCTTCCAGTCCTCTTCATTAGAGCTGGTTATTTTGTATTTCTTAAATATTTATTCATTTTCTTTTCTTTTTTTTCTTTACTACTGTGCTTTTGCTGCTCGGTCTGTTTGTTTTAATTTGTGTAACACCGACCGGTGCAACGTTACTAAATAGGACCAATAGTAATTATTGATGGCCCAAAAAAGCCTCTCTGTATATGGAGAGATCAAATCATTACGTATGTGCTCTTCAGTGAAGGCTGAGTGGTATAAACATTTATGTTTACGGAAAAAAACTGTGACGACCACAATCTCTTCCTGTGGGCCCCCCAATCACATCTAGGGCCCCAGTACAGCATCTTCTGGGGCCTCCCTTCGAGACTACATGCACAGCGAAAGCTATTGGCCCTTGCAGTCAGTTTCGCGGCCCTTAATCCAGCTTAGCTGGGGCCATAGTCCAATCATCCCCCCCACCATTATTGTCCACCATGACCAATCCCCCCCCCCCTCTCGCTGCCCCTGTGTGCAGTGATTGACCAACCTTTTCCGATTGAGGCTCACATGACCAGCATGTGCCGTCTACCCAATTTGCCCATACTCAAATGGGGCTATAGATCTGGTCAATGCTCAGGCTCACCAATCACATCTTAAAGTGCGTAGCCAAATTTTGGCCTTGAAAATTTTAACCCTGACTCAATTCTATTTTTTTTTTTTTTTTTCAAAATGAGCTGTTTACAATTTGTTCTGCACCAGTTGTACATTATTTTGTGTTTGATGACAATTGCTTGGTGCTCCAGCATTGCACATTTACTAAGATTGCATTTAAGTGTCAGATGTGTCTTCATTTATCAAATACAAGTTAGACAATGAAAGAAAACAAGTATCTAATTGCATCATATTGTGCAAATTTTGCACCAAAATGCAATATAAAAAAGTGATCCATAGGGTGTAGATTTGTTTATTTGCTTTGTATGTTGCTAATTGGCATCTCTTATGCATTTTGCTATTTGGGAACATCTATAAGGCTTTTACAGTTTGTGTTAATATTAAAGGTATCCATGGATACTTTTGTGGTATTCTACTATCTCAGAGTGTTTTAAACATTAAAACCTTATAAGGCAAAAAATGTTGGAGGTAACACCAAACGTCTTTACAGGTAAAATATATGATCTTTCACTTGCGGAGATGTTATGTTACTGTAGCATCCAACTATTTATTTATATTTTGGGCACTCCTCCCCGGTATACACCTGGCAGTACTGAAATGTTTGCTGTGCACAGTATACAGTGTAGAATGCAAAAATAAATACTCCAGAGATGTATCACACAGGACCTGTGTTGTTTTTCTGCCTCTTAATTGCATTTAGTTAATCTACTATTGTACAAAGCAGACTGTATAACTGTGAGGATCGTAAGGGTATATTTCATACTTGCCAATGTTTACTGCTTCCCATCGGGAGATCCCAGAATGGAGATGACACAATGACGCAAAAGTGTCATTTTGCAAAATTACACGATTCACCGCAAAGTGGGTAGGATGTGGGAGAATTGCCTGTTTTCCCGCCATTCCGGGAGAGTGGGCAAGTATGTTATAGTTGCCTACGCTCCCGCTGGGGCGGACCTAGATGTAATTTTTAGGCGGGGGCGATTTTGCATAGTCATGCCCCTTCTTCATTCTGATTGGCTGGCCCCAGAAAACCCTGCCCACCACCTGTGATTGGCCCCGCCCTTTCACACGTTTTGATTGGCATCTTGGACCCAAATTTAAAGGACTTGTGCTGTTAGGGGGAAGGGGGGGGATTGCCCCGATCTCCTCCCCGCCCCTCTGGATCCGCAGCTGCGCTCCCGGCCTATTTCTAGGAGTTCTCCGGACTCCCAGGAGAGCAGTGCACACTCCCGCATTCTGCCCATTTCCACGGTGAAGTGAGGTGGGGGTGGAGCCTAATGACACGATTCCCAATGAATCATGTCTTTCTGCACCCGCTGTATTATGTTGATGCCACGGTGACGCGATTGGTATACCCATGCCCCCCACACTCCAGGCATCGGGTGCTCCCCTCCAAAATGTTGGCAAGTATGCTTAAGGGCCAAACACATGAATGGATGAGACAACACAGAGACAACATATAACAAGGTCATACTTGTCTTCTCTTCTGGAATTTCCAGGAGACTCACGAATTTGTAGGAATTCTCCCAGATTGTTGAAGGGGCGGGGCTTAATGATGTGGTTGCACCATTAAGCCACGCCCCCTGCTATGCAATGCATCCCCTCCTGCAGTGGTCACAGGACACAGGATCTCCCAGGGGAGAGAATTTAAAAGTACTCAAGTATGAACAAAGCGTATAACAAGATGCTTCGAGCTGTCCTCTATCATGCCCAGAATGGAAAGGTGTATGGTTCTTCTGCTCCTCATAGGGATCAGTGATCCCTTTTTGAGGCCCGATCTAAGTGTATTAGTTGAACGTAACTCAGCTAAGGTGGAGGGGTAATACTGAGTGAATGAGCCCAATCAGAATAAGGGATCTAGAATTCACTCTCAATGGTTCCAGTGTTAGTTTGGCTAAATTAGATGGTTTGAAATAATAATAATTTAATCATTTTAATGCTTTTAACAGTCATAAAAAACCAAATTGCTTGTAATGATTTAATAAGACAGACAGAGTGGCTAGAAGTGCCCACACGGAGGCGTGCCGCTGAATATTATTTTTCCTTCTATGTAGTGTTACCAGAAGGACGACGATGTTGTTTTAAGTACTAAAATAAAAATTAAAGGAAAAATAAACATAGGCTCCGTCTCAGCACAACATGCACTTTCGCATAAGCACTGTGTGTTGACATGTGTGTTTCCCTTTAAACTTGGCAACCTTCCCAGTAATATAAAATAGAAGCTACTGCAGCAGAATTCAGAGTAAAGCCAGAGACTCGCATGCTGCAAAACACAGTTGGATCAAATTGTTGGCACTGTTAGTCTACCTGTCCCCTCTATACGCAGTGGAGGCAGCCATTTTGTTGTAGATCACTACGACCAGATGAGGCTCTTTCCAGGTCATTCAGTAAACACAAAATATGCAATCCCCAAGAGAATTTAGTTTTAACTGCCTCAGTGCTTTTAGGAAGTGCTCTTGTAAAATAAAGTCACCTTAAAGTTCTGCCTATCGTCCGGGTCCTAATAAGCCTCTTAATTAATTTATGCTCCCCTAACGGGAGGATCAGGGGCTGCTCCATGCATCTCATTCTGTCTCCCAGTCCAGCCGAAAGCCCGGTCTGTGGGACACTGTGGGGGAGGGCAGTCCGCGCGGATCAACGCTAAGCCGCAAGCACAGAGTTTGCATCTTCTTATTGGTCTAACGGAGGCTCACGCCCATCTCAGTGGCCATTTTTGAATGTTTAGTAATAACTTCCACAGCTAACTGTGAGCATACCTGCATAATCTCCCGGAATGTTTGGGAAGCTTCTGAATTTCAGGGACCTTTCGATGGATCCCGGGTGGAGTCATGGCTTAACGATGCTATTTGCATTGTTAAGCCACGTCTTACCACCCGTTGCCTAAATCTCTACTGGAGACGGGACTACAGCAACACTTAGCAGAGGGGAGAAAGCAATGGTTGTCAAGTATGACTGTGAGTTAGGCTAGAAACATATTGCAGCAGTGTAGATAGATATCTATAGAGTGTGTACAGTATCACAATCTTATCAGCAGATGGTTATGAGAGATGAAGATGACAGATCTGAAGGTAATTTGTGTAGGTGTGTACACATTTATCGGCATGCTCATCGAGACTTTCAATCATTGGTGCAATCGTGAGACAAATTGCATCTGAAGTATGAGTGTACCCAGCTTAAGAAGATAACAGGACTGAGTTCATTTCATGTGTCACATCTCTACTTTTTATTGTTTTTAATACTCTAGTAAAACTATGCCTCTGATTGCACTTTCCCATATAAAAGTATACCTGGATCTTGCAAAAGTAATCCCATTGAAAGTATAGGTTGACGTATCTTTACAACCCTTAAACCCAGGAACTCCCCTGGAAATGCCCGGTCACTGCCTCACAAAACTCATTTAAGGATTTCTCCTGGTTTTCCCAGGACAATCTCCCTTTTTTGTCAAAGCAAAATCTTTAACTCACAATACTTCATTTACTATTTAAACCTGTGATGAACCCAAATTTAAAATGATAACCGTATTTGAGACCGAAATGGAAATTATGGGTGGATTTTAAATCACATAAGAGGCCTGCAGCCGGCAAACTGTTAGACTGGACAATTACCGCCAGTCGGTAAATATTATTCATTGATCGTATGTGTATGAGTTGGCGCAGGATGCTTACATGGGATTTAATATTAATGTTTTATTTTCAGGTTAGTGGGCTTAGTTCCTCTCTACAGAAGTGCAGTCGAAGTGACTGCTTAGGATTAGAAAGTTGTTGGACGGATGCTGAGGGGCTGAGAACTGGAAATTGGATGCAGAGGAAAGGAAAGGTTATCAGCAAAGTGATTAAGGGATCTGTCTTTATTACCGGTAACAAATGGTCTGAAAGTCAATCCTTGCAAGTTTGTTGGGGGTTTGCCCAAGGTCTGAATGCAGAGGGACGCTATACTTACTAAACACATTACTGTGGATGGGGCATATTGAAATAATAATAATTATAATGATAATAATTATTAATAATAATAATAATATAATAGAAAAATATTTTGGACCTGAATTAAAGCAGCTGTAAATATATTGGATATCTTTTGTATTGTGTAAGCAGACACAAAACACGACACTAAGGGGTAAATATATCAAACATTCTAAAAAGGAAAAGTGGAGGCGTTGCCCATAGCAACCAATCAGATTCTAGCTATTATTTTCTAGAATGTAGTAGATATATGATGGTTAGAATCTGAGTGGTTGCTATGGGCAACGCCTCCACTTTTCCTTTTTAAAAGGCCTGATAAGTCTACCACTAATACCAGAGTCATAGTTCACATGCAGTATCCCATAGCAACTCATTGCGATCTAAGATAATATTTCATTGTTTTGCTTACATGGTATTTTTTTTTTTTTTATTAAACAAGTGTCACTTCCAAAAGGATTTATAAACAAAGGGGCATATTTACTGATACTAAAAAATGTGCTTGTCTGCAAAGGCATTTTACCGCACACGTCCAATTCCCGATCTCTAGCAACACCCGAGAGTGATAACAGGGGCAAACGCAGGGATCCTATAGAGGGGTTCCCAAATGCTTGATTTTGAAAAAACTGACACTTTTTATGGAGACAAATTGCTTTATGAAAATAAAGTAAGTACTGATGAGTCACAAAGTGTTGCCTATTCACATAGTCCTATCCAAACGACACATACATATCAACTTTTTTTGTCTCCCAGATGTGATATGAGAGTGCGGGGGGGGGGGGGGGGGGGCAGGGCACCCTGAATGACACCACTCTGGCTCACCCCTGCAATGTAATGTCAATTTTGCATCATTTTCTCACAGGGGACGGGGTTAAAAATATGTGATTCACAATGAATCATGTCATGGGGGCCTCAGTATTGTTCATTTCACTAGGTGAAGCAGTATGCCCCCAAGGTTCGTTACTAAATAAGATTAACACATAATTGACATAGCTTAAAAAATACTCACATACCCATGTTTGGTGGCGGACTTCCACTCTGCATCATAAAAGAAACAAATGTGGACAGACTGACAGACAGGACTGGGAGACAGACGGACAGGATAGACTGGCTCACAGGACTGGGAGACAGACTGACAGGATAGACGGATTCACAGGACTGGGAGACAGACTGACAGGATAGACGGGCTCACAGGACTGGGAGACAGACTGACAGGATAGACACGCTCACAGGACTGGGAGACAGGCTAGACAGGCTAACAGGACTGTGAGACAGACTGACAGGGTAGACAGACTTGCAAGACTAGGAGACCCAAAAAGTTGTGGGATTTAACAGAAAAGAGGGTGGAGTTTTACACACATATGCCATTTGTGGGTGGAGTTTGGTCTGGGCTTATTTTATCACGCTTTCTGCTCGCTGCACAGTGCAATTCCCTAAGCGTATGGAAAGAAATTCAAAGTTGTTCTTTCACAGAGAAGCTCTACATTCACTTTCAGCACCTAGCAACTTTGGAGTTAAGGTGCGCCATTAGATATGTCTATATTTGAGAGTTTGCGGAAGCCCAGGAATCTGCGCATGGTGTAAACCGAAAAGTCCAAATTACTTTCACTTTAGAGTCACCCCAATAATAATTCCATCTTTTACATTTTCTTCTAAACTACTGCCCATTACCCTCATGTATGTCTTGAATTATTAATGAGAGTGAGTGGACATCAGGGGGTATATTTATTAAACCGCAGGTTTGAAAAAGTGGAGATCTTGCCTATAGCAACCAATAAGATTCTAGTTATCATTTATTTAGTACATTTTACAAAATGAAAGCTAGAATATGATTGGTTGCTATAGGCAACATCTCCACTCAAACCTGCAGTTTAGTAAATGTACCTCCAGGACTGTCTTTATATCTTTTGTGCCATGCAATAGAATGTTGTTTTAAGGTGAGTGATAGAAGGCTGGGGAGGACCTAAAGCATAAGATTTACTAGGCACACCCCTGGGGAATGGTGCACACCCTTATTATCTTGAGACCACACCTTCTTTTTGGAGGTATATCAATTCCAAAAATTCTAATAGGGGAAGGGGAGCCAAAATTATGCAAATCCTGTCCCCTCCCTCACTGTGGGATCTCCTGTAAGCGTAAAGTTGGCAAGTATGGTACTTAAAAACAGCTGAGTGTTTATATAGTCCTCTCCTCTGTGGAGAAGTGTACTGTACCAACGTAATTATGGCAGACCCAGGAAATCCCCACCTTTCTACCACTCTTTGGTGGATGGATTGCCCCTTTAAGTGCACTTGCTGTAGAGATCAATACTGAAACATACGTCACTTTGCCTCCTTGTGGCCCAAGCACCAAACACTAGATCATAAAATTGAGCAGAAAGGTTCTGTGTGAAATTGACGTTTTGTTGCCAGGGCGGGGCCAAAATTACACGTTTCACCGCGAATTGCGCTATTTTGGCCGGGAATAGCGGGATGCGGGAGATTTGCCTGCTCTCCCGGGAGTCCGGGAGACCGACCCGAATTTCGTGAGTCTCCCGGACATTCCGCCTACAGACAATGGAAACCTCTACTTTGCAGACTGATCTAATATCCCTGAGAATACACCCTATCAATTTACTATAAGTACCTTTAATAATGCCACTGGTTCCCAGTGAATTATAAGCTATATTGTGTAGGCATGGGTCTACTAAGCAGTTAAGCAACTATAACACATATATTTAACCAGATGGAAAAAAAACGTGCAAAATATCTATTTTCATTATAAAAGATACTTCGCTCTACAGGGACACAATTATCATCCCACTCTGATTTTAAATGCTCTCCAAAGAGCCACGTACTGCATTTAATTTGTTACAGCTGAACTAACAGACGATTCATCTTCACTTCACTATATAGGTTTGACAATTTTTTTTTGTGTAAAATAAAATATAGCAATAAAGTTATAATATATAATAAGAATACATAAACAACAAGACATCACAATTAGTTTTGCTTACCATCGTATATTTATTAATATTTTATTAAAAAGATTTCTTTTAGCAGAATGTCAAACTTTCAGGCCAAATAACAAACATTTGCCTTTGATTATAGAAATGTATGTTTTGGTATTATTACTACAAATTTAAAAAACACTATTTCTGTAACAAATAGGATTTTAAGTAAAAAATCTTTTTCCAATTTATCAAACACATCCTTAGAATTCTGAGAGGCGAAGTGGGCGCCAGACTCAATAAGAAAAGGTAAAAATGTCAGCTATTTACAAGTTCTCAGTGTATTGGCCAGAGGTCAATAATGTAAATATTCAATTTTTTTTTTGTGATACGCAGACCCCAGAGAATCCAGGCAGAATACCAATTTTTTTTTTTTCTTCTAGAGTCCACATTGAAATGATCAACTGTTTTATTTGCAGACACGCAAAGCTGCTTCGTGTTAAACAACTGATAAATGTATCTTCATCAACATCATCGTCGTGAATAAAATGCAATGGTTACACAAAAGAAATATTCACTGGGGAACTCCAAAGTTATTGCAGTGGATATGTGAACATTTCTATAAATCAGTGTAATAACTTTCTATCAGTTGAGCGACTTATACTCTAGACCAGAGATGGAACAGAGCATGGCCGTGCCCCAAAACTTGGGAAAGGATCGGCGATACCGCTGTATTTTTTATTATTATTATTAATTTTTATTTATAGGGCGCCACAAAGTATCCGTAGCGCCGTACAAGGACAAACAATGGCACAGTACAAGGTGAAACAGCACAGTACAAGTAACGGAGGGGCCTCTTCTGAATATGATGTCCACTCAGAGGGGGCCTCGAGAGTGCTACGTGGGCCTTTGAGTAACTCCAGTATTGCCGGGCCCCCACTAACCATGGGGCCCCAATGCAGCCACATGCCTTAGACCCACTGTAGCTTTAGATCAGTGGTCGGGGAACAGGGGTAAATTTCCCCAAATGGGGTAAAAATGAAATTCCTGGGGGTAATGCTGCCGATTCACATGCTGTCAGTTGGATTATAGACCCCTTTAAATGTGAACTTGCTGTTGTAACAGAAGAGCCACAAGGGTTGGCAGAGGCACTTCTTGAGCTTCGATGCAATAATGAAGCACGTGTTGCATTTGAAAACAAAGCAGATCTGTCATATTTTTGGATATCAACAGCTGCAAAGGCATCAAAATAGCACATGAGGAGGCAGTCAAAAAGTTGCTGCCTTTTGCAACAACCTACCTTTGCGAACAAGGATTTTCCACTCTAACGAACATAAAAACAAAGCAGAGAAATGGATTGGACGCTGGAGACTGTATTCAAATTGCTCTGACATCAAAATGCCCCAATATTGATGCTCTCGTATCAAAAACGAAACAACATTATTTCTCCAAAACCTGAAGTTTTGAAGTTGAAGCTTTCAAAGAAATTTTGAATAGATTCAATAACATTTTGAGTTCCAATAATTAATAATATATGATTTCCTTCCTTTCAAATCAAGGGGGTAACATCGGCCTATCTAAATATATTTTGGGGTCAAAGGCAAAAAAGTTCCCTGACCCCTGCTCTAGATCAATTATAAATTAAATACTGCAGTATTTGGATGCGTTCCACCTTTCACTGTAGGGACAAAAGGATGTAGGGGCAGTAAATGATTTGAATTATGCAGCCCTCTGTCTTCCTCACCTATACCTAGAGCATGCAAATTATATATTTGTCAGTGCCAATGAGCTGTTGTGTGAGATATTAGGCTGACCAGATCCAGTTGCTTATTCAGGGACACCCAAAAACGCATGCAGCAGGACAGTGTGGAATAACATGCTGTTTCAAACTGCTGCTTTGGAGTGAGGTACTTCTCTATTGGGCATCAATCTGTTCGGAGTTTGTGTGGTTGGTTTGTGGCCTCCTAGGTAACAGACATTATCTCTAGCAGTTTTTCTCCATTCCAGTCCTCACGCACCCACAACAGCTCATGTTTTCAGGATTTCTTTAATCATTCACAGGTGACTTAGTCTACTTTGGGTCAGTAATTATCCCACCTGCTTCCACAGACAGAATTCCTCAAAACATGAGCTGTTGGTGGTGCGCGAGGACTGGAGTTGAGAAACACTTCTCTATAGGCTCCATATTGGTGGATTCATACACATGGAAAAGGCTAGCAATGTGAGAGAGCAGGCAAAACTGACACACTATGCTTTATCATTTGAGCCTTTTGTCCTGAATAAGCACTTTTTGATGGATGGAAGGATCAAATACTTAATTAAACGTAACCAATTAAATAGCTAAATTGGAAGACCCAATAATGTATATTACTTTCATGGTTCACGTTTGAAAATTGCAAGTTAAGTTGTCTTCTGTTTTCTATTTTAGATATGGTTAGACCAATGCTTCTTTATAACCTGAATTCTTTTTACATTTTAATATCCTAGAGAGGAGCCCTGGATTCTGTTTGTCATTTTAGCTATAATATTTTCATACTGGATAAAAGTGTGTTTTAAGGACCTTTCCATGCAGCCTTTAAGGAGTTAATTGTATTTTAGTGGCCATGGCTGTTGTCCACAAATATCACTTAGTTAGACATAATTGGCCACAATCCACACTGTACATGGACTGGAAAAGGCTTCTGAACACCATCCACATCTATCAGGTGTCGATTGGGATGAATGTAATTTCAGTGTGACGATGACCACATCTGATCTTATTATATATGATCATATTCCAATCCCTCCAATGGGGCACCAAGGGGTCTGATCGTTCAGCCCAAGAACCTTGTCTCCATTGTGTGGAGGTGTCTAATGTATTAACACGACTACAGTAAAAACAATCTGTTATCTTAAAAATAAACAATGGCATTAGATTTAAAACTAAAAAGTAAATATGGTACTAACATGATTCTCTGTTAAATTAAATGCAAATTGCTGTATTAGACAATTGGCCAAGATAAGTTTTAAAATTTGAGGAGTGTTCATTTTCACATAGGGCAGTAAATCATCATCCTCATAATCATTTATTTATATAGCGCCACTAATTCCGCAGCGCTGTACAGAGAACTCACTCACATCAGTCCCTGCCCCATTGGAGCTTGCAGTCTAAGTTCCCTAACACACACACACACACACACACACACACACACACACACACACACACACACTAGGGTCAATTTGATAGGAGCCAATGAACCTACTAGTATGTTTTTGGAGTGTGGGAGGAAACCGGAGCACCCGGAGGAAACACACAAACACGGGGAGAACATACAAACTCCACACAGATAAGGCTATGGTTGGCAATTGAACTCATGACTCCCGTTCTGTGAGACAGAAGTGCTAACCACCGAGCCACCGTGCTGCCCAGCATATGATTGGCTTTAAGCCATGGTGTCACCTTCTCTGGCTCACCCATCGATTGCTGCGGACTCCAGCACTGAAAATCTCCCCTCTTTCAAATTTCTCTCAGGCCAATTGCTGTCAAAAGCAGCAAATTCTATTTAACCCAAGGCTAGAATACTAACCCTTTTAAGTACACCAGTCTAACATCAGCACTCAAACATTATAGCAAACCTTTCATTACTCGCACCAAGTTCACCAGCCTCATTTGATAGTAAATATGACAAGTCAGTAATTCATTTATTTTATTCTGGCGACAACAACGTTCATTCAACTTTCTTTTCTAACTTTTGCAAAATTCTTTTTACTTTTTTTATGATGTTCCAGTTGCTGTATGTGAAGAATAAAATAATGAAAGGCTTGGGGCTAGATTTACTATGCTGCGGGTTTGAAAAAGTGGGGATGTTGCCTATAGCAACCAATCAGATTCTAGCTGTCATTTTGTAGAAGGTACTAAATAAATGAAAGCTAGAATCTGATTGGTTGCTATAGGCAACGTCCCCACTTTTTCAAACCCGCAGTAAATCTAGCCCTAAGTGTGTTAGTTATATAAAAAGGTGCGTTGGGCTTCTGTCCTGCCATGGAAAATAATGCACTTTCGTGGCAGTGGGTGTCAGAGTAACAACATACTAGTCACAGCAGACTAGCACAGCAGATGTACCACTTTAACACTGCGATTTTGCAGATGAGATTTGAAACCTCAGGCCAACATACTTGCAGGACATTAAATATCCTCTGGTAAGAGTGTCCTGGACTCTGTTTCCGTTCGGTTTTGCTGACTCAAGGTACCTCACTGTTGACTGTTTTTTCAGTGGTTGCGTGAAGGATCCAGTGGGATAAAAGAGCAATTTATGGTGAAATGGTTATTTCCTCTCGGCCTCAGGACTGTACGTCATTGTTTGACACATTTCAGAGGGCAATCCATAAAGTAAGAAAAAGAAATCGTCAAGTTCTCTAGAGGGATTAAACCGCATTTGTGTTGTACTAACATTTTAAAATCAATGAATGCAGTCGTTTACCACCCTTACAGTACGTCCTGCACTGGGAGCGTGTTTTATGGTACGTAAATACAGTTTAATCTGTAAACGATGAGAGGTGTCCACAGCTATCTACTTATAGTACACCAGCCATCATGTGTCTAATTTAATGCTATGCAAAATAAATAGTTGTTTCACCTTCTAAGCCTGGGCTTTTATTTTTCTTTGGACCTCTCTGTCTGTGTTTCATGAAGACCGTTGCCAGAGCGCAGTGGGTTGTACACACCAGCCAATTGCGGTTCAGTAAGGGAGAGGGGGAGGGGTCATATACCTGCAATTCTGTTCTGCCCTGAACTTTGATTGGTGCAAAATTCTGCTTCCTCTCTAGCAACTAAACATTAGTTATTGTTTTATGCAGACAGAGTTTTGACAAAGCTGTTGTACACGTGTTATACATGTGTACAAACATTCTTGAACCATTATCTTATATCCCACCCAAATTTTTATTTTACCGATGACCCCCATACTCTCAACTGAGGAAACCAGTGGAGTCCCTTGTCCTGTAACCCTGTACTTATGGATAAACTCACCCTGGTAACAGCATACTTGCCCATTCTCCCGGAATTCCTGGGAGACTTCCGAATCCCAGGTAGGTCTCCCGGATTCCCAGGTGAGCAGGGCATTCTCTCACTTCCTGGTGAAGTGGAGGGGATGGGGGCCTCCATGACACGATTCATTGCAATTTGTGTCATTTTGTCCCTGCCCCCCATGGTGAAATGACATGACTGCGTCATTTTGCCGTGGGGAGGGGCCAAAATGAAATGATTCACAGCGCCGGACCCACCTCTGTACTTGCACTTCACTTTCTGAGATCACTCAAAGGGGAGAAAGAAGTAGTTGGCGGGTATGAGTCTAACGGCGGGTATGAGTAACGGTCTCTCATCCAATTGACATAACTGAGGTGTTTTGTCTCATGCCTCAACGATCTGACTAGGTCCTAATCAGGGCCGCCATCAGAAATTGTGGGGCCCAGTAATAATTAGTCTGGCAGGGCCCCCCTCCCCATACATGGGCCCCCCTCCATCTTCCCCATACATACGCCCCCTTTCCCTCATCACAGTACATTCCCCCCACTCCCTCATCTCAGTAAAGGTTCCTCTCCCCCTAAAGAAAGTGCCTCCCTCTCCCCCCCAATCACAGTTAATGTCCCCTCCCCCCCTAATCACAGTTAATGTACCCCCCTAATCACAGTTAATGTCCCCTCCCCCCCTAATCACAGTTAATGTACCCCCCTAATCACAGTTAATGTCCCCCTCTTCCCCCCCAATCACAGTTAATGTCCCTTCCCCCCTAATCACAGTTAATGTCCCCTCCCTCCCAATCACAGTTAATGTCCCCTCTTCCCCCCAATCACAGTTAATGTCTCCACCCCCACAGTTAAAGTAACCCTCTTCCCCCCCCCACAAGGCACAGTTAATGTCCCCTCTTCTATCCGCCACTCTCCTATAAAATGAACACCTAATAAACTTACCTTCTCCACCGCGATGCTTCAGCTCCGCCTCCTGGTCACTGATGACATCACCGCGCCGCGCTCCCAGCCTATCAGTGCTTGGGAGGCGGAGCTGCTGCATCGCAGAGAAGGGGGCGGCACGGTCAGTCAGACTGAGGGGCCCCTCACAACAGTACTGGCCGTACCCCCCTGATGGCGGCCCTGGTCCTAATACATCAATAGGCTGCTTAGAAATGTTAGTGACTGCCACCACTCAACACTACCACGTGTGTATGGGACAGGTATTCTTTAAAGAAGTCACCATTTAAATACTTTCCAATACTATGAATTGTTACCGCCGTACTTATCCATCGGTTGACTGTCCGTTACTTATATGCAAATGAATAAACAGTGCAATATTGTGAAAGGATCACAAACCTTTACCATGGTTACAGCAGACGTGTTTATATAAATAGGACTTTTGAACAGTGCTTGTCATTGTGGGCCCAAACTAGCAGAGCTTTGCTCTCCAAGCTGGCAAAACACAAGTCGCTTTGCGGTAAGAAGCACAGGGCAAATCTACAACTCTAGTTTAAGGCTTTCCCTCGCCTTATTGTTTGACACTGGTTGTTTTTTTGGGGTTATATGAAAAAAAATAAAAGGGGAAAGTCTTGTGGTAGATGAGATTCCAAGCTGGAAATGCCAGCAATACTCGAACATATAAGTCTTCTCTTTTTAGGCAACCACAGTGCAAGACGTACCACACGATCTTGCTCTTAACCTCAACTGACTTGGACGGCAGTCAGTCCCACAATAGCTCAGTCTTGGACTTCTCCTTGGCAGGCTTTTTCTACTATGCCAGATTATTTGCAGGGTGGACTAGCCACCAGTCAGCTACTACGACCACCAGAGTAGTCCCACTTATGTTGACAAGCTGTACTCAAAGGAAGGACTGAGAGGTGAGAGAGCTAAATTCAGTTACCATAACATTGATAAAACATTCTGTCTTCCCAAGTAAACCAAGTCAGGATGCACAGAATGTTTGCTAATGTGGTTAATGAATACATGGAATCTGAGTAAGTGTGAATATTGTATCCGTATAATCTCTGCTCCCAAAAATGTATTTATTGACATAGAAAAAAGATAATTTGTTTGTTGTAGTTGTTTTGCTTGTTTGTATATTGTTGGTACTATTTGTATGATCACATTGACTCTTTAAAGGTAATGCAGAATGCATATTTGGGCCGAAAAAGAACTCCAACAAGCATTTAAATATACCCATCGTGATACTACCATCAGTGTGAGTCCTAGGAGTAGATTTACTAAACCTCTTAAATGGAAAAAGTGGAGGTGTTGCCCATAGCAACCAATCAGATTCTAGCTGTTTTTTTATCTAGTACAGTCTATCAAATGACAGCTAGAATCTGATTGGTTGCTATGGGCAACATCTCTACTTTTTCAAACCTGCAGTTTAGTAAAAATCCCCTTGGAGTTTTACATCCAATGACATAGGAATTAAAATCCAAGCTTAAGATCTGCTTGCTTGTAATCAAATTGTAAAACAAGTGAAACATAAGTGGAGGACAACAAATTCAATATGATCAGATTTAATCTGGACACTCAAGGCTGATTCTGCCACTCAACCCGCGATTTTCAGGGGGTCATTACTTTGAGGACGATCATCAGCTTACAAACTACATAACTAAACCAATTTCTTGAAATCCGCTGTGATATTGCAGTGTGTGAGCACCTTGCAGAGGTCTGAATCCATCAATAAAACTTTAAAGTGCGTATATTATAATCATGTGACAAAAGTCTGCATGGCGTATAATGGTTTGTAATCTGATGTTTCTTTGAAAAACCTGATCGTTGTTTAAAACATTGGTTTCGGTGTCACAACATGTGCACAGTGTTGGAAACTCCGTCTGATCTACCAAGCCAATCGTTCTCAAAACATGAAACATTGGGAATTTGAATAAAGCGTTTTTTCAATGTTTTTTCAGTTTTTTGTTTTTTTTTAGATTTTATTAAAATATATTTTTCAACTTTATATTTTCATTAGTGGAACTGAGACTACAAATCTGGGCCAGCAAATCGGCACGTTAACCCTTACAGCTCGGGGCCAGTATCACTCAGCTGCTGCAGCATATTTTCTTGATCAACTGCGGCAGTGATTTTATTTTATTTTTAAGAAAATCATCCTTAACGCAAAACAGATTGACAAACACACTCCTAAGTGCTGGTCTTGGCGTTACCTGACATCTACTCATCTCAAAAAAAAAACAAAAAACGTCCAAGCTTGTTGGACTAATGTTTTTGGGGGATATAAAAAATGAATTGTACAACTAAGGATGCCTGTACAGTCTTGCAATTGCAGGACACAATGATAGATGAAACAGCAAACATCCAGATTTACAGTGAAAGCTTTTCTCTGAACTAGATATAATAAATATTTGGAGAAGAATGCTACAAGGGTAAACTGGGACAGCTGTTAGGATGTCCTGTGACCCAGGACTCTGTACTTTTGCAATTAGACATAGGAATATACAGTAGTTTAACAGCAACTGCTATTTCGGTTTTTTCCTCTTGATGCAGCTCATAAAGAGGACAGGAAAACGTTGACACAGATTCTAGCTGTCATGTTGCAGAATGTACTAAATAAATGATGACTGGAATCTGATTGGTTGCTATAGGCAACATCTCCACTTTTTGAAACCTGCAGCTTGATAAATTTACCACTCGGTCTGCTCCTGAGCATTATTGGGAATGTAGAACATTAGGATTTCCAGGTCTTCCTGAAATAAAGGTGTTCAGGAAAGTTATAAGAGATGAGTGACCCAGAATCACTTCCAGCACTTCCATGGTTTAATAAGGTGGGTGGAGCTTGACGACACAGTTTAGTTTATGGTCCCACCCACCTTGCAGCAGGTAGGTCCTCCCGAATCGCCTGCTTTCTAGGGAGTCCTGAGGTCTCCCCCCTAATATGGGAGTCTGCTGGACATATCGGGAGAGTAGGCAAGTATGCTTCATATACATAAAAAGGCCAGGTTCACTTTATTACAGATTAAAATACAAGTATTTTCTTTATACAATGTGGGCAGCCCCCTCTTGCACTCCAGTTTGTACATGGAGGGTGCAGAGGATCAATGTCTTCTTTTGTATTTATTTTTTTATATATATGTGACATGGTTAAGCTTGGAGACCTTCTTGGCACTGTTCGGGGGGGGGGGGTGAGGCATATTCAGACTAGACAGCAAAGTGTTTAAATCTGAGTCTGACCCCCATGTTTTTTATGCTGTGTGATACATCCCTATTTCTTCTTCATAATTCTATAATCTAAATCAGTGTTTCCCAAACCCAGTCCTCAGGGCCCCCTAACAGTGCAGGTTTCCCATATCTCCTTGCTGGAGCACAGGTGTCCTCATTACTGACTGACACATTGTAACAGATCCACAGGTGGTAGAATTATAATGTGTGAGTCAGTAATGACTACACCTGTGCTCCAGAAAACCTGCACTGTTAGGGTAGCTGAGGACTGAGTTTGGGAAACACTGATCTAAAATTATCATTTGGCCATTTGGGTGCACTGTTTCATTGCTGTATATGGCTGATATTTAAAGCAGTTTACCACCTTCATACAACATTAATCTAGTGACTTATACATGACCTCCTGCAATTCTTACTGCATTGATTTTTCTTTCTTGCATCCTTGTGTGCATTTCACCAATACATTTATATAATCAGGCAGAGTTGTTTATTTGTTTTGCCCTTGGATACAACAAAGAAATGCTTTCTGGTTGCAAATGTATCCAGCGCATAGGAGAGCTGTGTCATATCAAAAGGTAACAAAAATATGCAAATAGTCAATGATCTAAATACATACCTGAATAACAGGCCAGAAACTATAAAACAATGAATTAAGTAAAACTAGCAGGAGGGTATGTACAAGCCATTGCACAAAGTTGTCTGAGGGTGAACCTCCCCACCCCCTAACTATAGATGGACAGATGTTGAGATGGGACGAGTTTGGTTTTCTAGCACTCAGAACGGGCAACCAGCCCACAGGGGCCCAATTCTGCCAAAAATGATATGTACACAATGCTTATAAGTGTGGACTATTTTCATCCTATACCAAGTAGACAATAATTAATGATGGGTTAGTGATTTTTTTAATAGCCCGTCATCTTTCTATTCCAGGCACCAGAGAAGCAGCTTTTGTTTATGCGATATCGTCAGCGGGAGTCGCCTTCGCCGTTACCCGGGCGTGCAGTAGCGGAGATCTAGAAAAATGCGGCTGTGATAGGACCGTGCACGGGGTCAGCCCTCAAGGTAAATACACATAATTATAGTGTGTTATCACATACAGGCTAATGGTTCAGCTCAAACCAAGGAAAATCCTTTTAATATAGAGGTGGAAACAGACCCATGATTAGTGAGATAATGAGTCTGATGTAACCAGCATGTTTATGCTTAACTAATTTGTCTCAGCCTGCCATAGTATCAGTCCCCTATAGCTGTTCTGAGCTGGTAGGATTAAAGAGCTGGGGATAGAATCCTTCATCTACATTATTTATATTATTATTATTATTATTATTATTATTATCTTTGACTTATAAGGCGCCACAAAGGGTCCGCAGCGCCGTACATTACATATACAGAAAACAGAGAACCAAGACACAACATGATACAAAAATATATACAAACAGGGTAAAGCAAATCAGATTATTTCTGGGACAGATAGTGAAAGAGAAGGTAGAAATCAGCGAGAAGAAGGCCGAAGCTTAAGAAAACAGAGATCGGGAAGCAGGCCAAGAGGTACAGGGGGTGATGGAATAGTAGAAGGAGGAGGAAAGGAAAGCGGGCCCTGCTCACGAGAGCTTACATCCTAAAGGGAAGGGGGAGACACAAATAGGGTGGTACTAACTGGGGGAGAGAGCCAGGACAAGGAAGTTAGGAGGAGGACTGATAGACTGGAATAAAGAAATGAGACTTAAGGGCACGCTTGAAGCCTTTGAGAGTAGATGCTATCTGATGGAACGTGGAAGATCGTTCCACAGCTGGGGAGCAGCCCGGGCAAAGTCCTGAAGACGAGAGTGAGAAGAGGTGATCAGTGAAGTAGTGAGGCGGCGGTCACAGGCAGAGCGGAGGGGGCGGGTAGGAGTGTAGGTAGAGATGACATTGCGATATTTATATCGATTGGCCGGGGACTGAGCATCCTTGGCGGCAGAGGAAGTCGCCAGGTAGGATGTGACCAGGTATGAAGTTCATGGGCATTCCTAGGATGCTTTCTATGGACAGATATTCCCCACTGCTGCCAAGCCCACCAGCCAATCGCATAAATATAGGGGTTCAGTGCCCTTTTAAAAGGAATGTCCACGTTAAAAATTGTCGTGACCATCATTCCGTGTCTGTCTATCAGTTCCACGAGGGTTCTCATTTTGGAACTCTGTAATTAGCAAGGTCCGACCCCCTGGAGAGCAATGGTCCACTGTCGTAGAGGTGCAAACAATCAGGGTGAGAGGCTGCTCCTGATTGGATGACCACAGTGATCCATACTACTGTTACCCAATGGGAGGATGGTAATACAACTACATTCCTTTTTAAATTCTTTGACTTGCATCATACCGGAAAGTATAAGGAGATTAAGGCCATTTCATATTTTCTAATACTACATAAGTATGAGGTATTGACTTGCCTCTTGGGTACATGAAATACTTTGCACAGATTGATGGACTCTAAATGCAAATGAGTTCATCTATATTTTATTTATTTTCACAGTTTCACACCGGAAATAAAACATTGCGCCTTGATAATCCTTGTTGTGTAAAAGAATCTTTATAGTGGAATTTGGTACAGCACTCTCATGCCCTAGGCTGACACTAGTTACAGATACCTGTGTCATTAATTTCGCACCTAGTTACTCATTTGAATGTTATTATACAGCTCCCTGGCCATGACAGCCTAGGGGTCATTTGGTTAATAAATAGTTGAAAAATAAATGACTCGGGTAATTATTGTTGTTTTAAACTAATAGGGGAATGTTTTGCAAAACCAATATAATGCAGGGTGTGCATGGTCAGGCAATACCATGTTGTATTTTACCATTGTAAAATACAATATATCAAAGCCTGAAGAGAAGTAGTATTTGTTTCTACAAAGGATAAACTGTACGATAGCAATAGAAAGCCACTGATATATTTCCTGTTTGTCAGGAGCTCGCTACAAACATAGCAGCAGGTTTAGAAAAGTGATGGGCAATGGGATTTTTAACAGGTGCCTCAGAAGTGTCTTTTTGGTTCTTAAAGGTCACATATTAGACCATCGCTCATACATACGTTACCCTATACCTGTGTACTCTGTCCCACATTGTGACATTATGTTCAGATCAGGGGTGGATCTAGACTTTATTTTTATGGGGCAATTTAGCATAGCCACGCCCCTCCCCTCTGATTGGTTGACCCCGCTCCCTCCTTCACTTTGATCGGCCGCAATTCAAAGGAATGTGGAGTGCTGTTACGGTTTGCCCCTGGTTCAGATACAGTCACAGAATCATCCGTGATTGGCTGACGTAGCAGGTCACCATCCAATCGTGGATTACCTTGTGAGTGTTATTTCATTCCAAAATATTTAGACCACTTTTTTAGCATTCTGTGAAACATTGTTACACTTTTTTTTGGTTCATTATCTCCCCATGCAAATTTTATCTTTTATTAGCATACATATGTAAGTGAAATGTGTGGGCAAAAGCAGGGAAAAGTACACGTTATCAAAACTCTCCAAGGTTAGTTTATGGTAATTGTAGTGCACCTCCTACTTATCAGCCCCAAAATGTAATACTGTATTTCTATAAATATAGGGCCTGATTTATTAAGGAAAGTAAAACAGAAAAAAGGAGTAAAACTGCTCTTGGACAAACCATGTTACAATGCAAGGGTGCAAATTAGTTTATTTTGCATGTAAGGAAAATTCTGGCTGCTTTTTCATGTCGCACACAAATACTTGATAGCTTTATTTTTATACTGAAATTTAAAGTTGATCTAGGACATGCCCTACCCCAACTATAAATCTGTCCCCACATTTTATATTTACCTCCCCCCTCCAGTGCAACCTGGTTTTGTCCAGGTGTAAAGTTAATCATTTTTGTGCTTTAATCAGGCCCATAGGGTATAGAGTATGTGTACTGTACACAAGATTTTTTTCCATGTATAGTGCTGGTAACAAGTGTATATATTGTATGTACAGTTGGACTGGTACTTATGGCCACAAACATTTAAAGAGGGAGGACGAGAGGGAAGGAGAGGGCGTATAAGGGTTTGCTGGCGCAAATGCGACTTCTGCAGACTGAGACGCATATGCACCCGTCAAAAGACGGGAAACTTAGGGGTGCTCTGACACTGATGTAAATTACTGATGACCATGAGCTCAGATGTGTTTGGTCAGCATACTCCTGTAAAATGTGTCTTTTTTGGGATGCAGTTCCCGTCTGCGTTTTTAGACAGAAATTACGTCCAACTCTACATGTCCCTGTATGTTTATATTTTTATTACCTTTTGGAGGGTTTGAGAAGTTGAAGCAGTTTCCGATGAGTCTCCTTATTATCATCCCTAATAGACTGTGTAAGCTGGATCTAATAGTAGATGATAAACCCTCTATAGATCCAGATTAAAGTGTTGCTCGGCAGTAAATCCTTGATTCATTGTTCTCTCTTGGCCTCATTTCTGTTGTCAGCTGTTTTGTTATAGCGCCACTAATTCCGCAGCGCTGTACAGAGGATATTTATCACGTACATCAGTCCCTGCCCCATTGGAGCTTACAGTCTAAATTCCCTTACACATAAACAGACACGCAGGCTAGGGTCACTTTGATAGCAGCTAATTAACCTACTAGAATTTTTGGGAATGTGGGAGGAAACCGGAGCACCCGGAGGAAACCCACACAAACACGGGGAGAACATACAAACTCCACACAGATCAGGCCTTGCTCAGGAATCGAACTCGTGACCACTAAGCCACCGTGCTGCCCTATAACCCCATTGAAGGCTGTATAAAGTGACCACTTGGCTGGAATTAAACATAAGCGCTTCTGGGTCAATGACAGAACGCAGCAAAGGGGGTGCAAGCGGGCGCTGTGTCATTCAATATAGGATGCTTATATATGCCAGGAATATTAGCAGCGTTGCAGTGCATTTTAATATAATTGTTAATCAAACATTCTCCATCGTCCTTTAGGCTTCCAGTGGTCCGGCTGTTCGGACAACATTGCATACGGTGTAGCCTTCTCACAGTCGTTCGTAGATGTGAGAGAGAGAAGCAAAGGGGCGTCATCCAGTCGAGCTCTCATGAATCTCCACAACAATGAGGCAGGACGCAAGGTAATGGGTTCTTTTGTTATCCTAATTAAAATAAGTTTTATTTTCTAACTAAATTAAGTTGTGACACATAAAAAGTAATGTGCGGCTCTATGATTCTCTATCAAATAGATTGTACCACTTACCACTCTGTATTATCCATCATCGGCTAATTCCACAGATCTGTACAGAGAACTCGCTCACATCAGTCCCTGCCCCATTGGAGCTTACAGTCTAAATTTCCTAATATAGAGAGAGACTAAGGTTAATTTAGTAGGTCAATTAACCTACTAGTATGTTTTTGGAGTGTGGGAGGTAACCAGAGGAATCCCACACAAACACGGGGAGAACATACAAACTCCACACAGATAAGGCCATGGTCGGGAATTGAACTTACAACCCCAGTGCTGTGAGGCAGAAGTGCTAACCACTAAGCCACTGTGCTGCCCATATTGTTTATGTACTGTTTGTTCCCAATTGTAAACCACTATGGAATTTGCTGGTTCTATATAAATAAATAGAGGATGATGATGATTATGATGATGATGAAAGTGTGTGTTTAAGGCATAACTACACATTAATATACAGCACTGACTTCTCATTCACAAAAGCGCTTACATACTGTATATAACAATATTTGCCTAGTAAACAAAAATTCTAAAACCTCCAAAGATCCCTCAACGAAAAGAGGGATTTAAATGGCATAACATAACAGACACAGATGATTTAAACTACCGTCAAATCAGTAAGTGATAGCATGGATTAATTTAAAGATTAAAATATATTTAAATGATACCAGTATTTTTCAGCTTTCCCAAGAGCACTTACAGTTTCCAACCACTGTGTAGTAATACGTACCAACCAATCAGATAGTTGCTTTCATTTTTTAAAGTGTACTCAAAAAAGTGACAGAATCTGATTGGATGCTATGGGTTCAGGTACCTGTAAACTAGTTTCCATACATGTCCAGTTGTATTTTGTATATCACTTGTAACTAAAAGTTAGATGGTATTATACATACTTGCCAACTCTCCCGGAATGTCTAGGAGACCCCCGAATTTCGGGTCGGTCTCACGGACTCTCGGTAGAGCAGGAAAGTCTCCTGCATCCCGCAACTGCGTTCCCAAAATGACGCGTCATTTTGGCCCCAGGGCAGATGCCAGCCTGCCCTTGCTAATGAGTCCATGACCCTATCTACCCAAATCAAACTCTTATTTGCCCATGCAATCCCCATGCAGTGCTAGACCACGTGCCTTTGCCAAATGAAGATCAGGATGGTCCCACAACAACTTCCTGTAGTGTTGGGAGGGTCAAGGCCATTGTTCCATCCTGCATACATAGTTCCTGTTTTAGCTGCAAAACTAATACATTCAACCCTCGGTTAATTGTGCTGTGATAAAACATGCTCTTGTACTTAATCTTCCATTATTTAACATGTACTATAATACAACAATGCTTTCCTATTATTTGTCTCCACGGTTATCAGCACAGACATTTGAGGCTCCATGGTAGCCGTATAACTATTGGCGTGGGTTCGAGCTGAAATGGTCCACTAAAATATTGCTCCTTTTATTATTAGGCCATCCTTAACAACATGCGAGTGGAATGCAAGTGCCACGGTGTCTCGGGATCTTGCGAGGTGAAGACTTGCTGGAAGGCCATGCCCCCGTTTCGCAAAGTTGGAAACGTCCTGAAGGAAAAATTTGACGGAGCTACGGAAGTGGAGCAGAAGAAGATCGGGACAACCAAAGTCTTGGTTCCTAAGAATTCTCAGTTCAAGCCGCACACGGACGAAGACCTGGTGTACCTTGATTCCAGCCCAGATTTCTGCGACCACGACTTAAAGAATGGAGTTTTGGGAACTACTGGCCGTCAATGTAACAAAACCTCCAAGGCTATCGACGGTTGCGAGCTCATGTGCTGTGGTCGAGGGTTCCACACGGAAGAAGTCGAAATAATAGAACGGTGCAGTTGTAAGTTCCACTGGTGCTGTTTTGTCAAATGTAAACAGTGCCACAAAGTGGTGGAGATGCACACGTGTCGGTGATCAAACGTATTTAAGCAGAAAGGACAATTTGGACCTCTCCACACCACCGACGTCATTCCTCCCACCACGACAGGTGATGCTCTAGAGACTGCAAAAACATGATGAGGGACGATTAAATATTTTTTTTTTATTTTTTTTTTTTAAAAAAAAATAAAAAAATAAAATATTTAAAGTCCCAAAATATCATTGATGTATATTTGTATTCTTCTTCTTATTTATTGCCGACAAAACATTGAGGTTCTGCGTCAGCGCTTCCCATCTACATGTGGTGGAAATTACTTTTATTGTTGCTGCTTCTACGGGGCTGGAGACTGAGACACGACCTACAAAAAAAACTGCTGAAGGAACGGAACGCCAACGATATGCGAAATGAAACATGAGAGTCTGAGAAAACTTACATAGGATGACCACTATCCACCGTGTTATTCCAGTGACATTTAACTAACTTCCACCAAATGACCAAAATAACGCACGAAAAAAAACCTTCATTATATTTTTTAAAACGGAAACAAAAATGTTAGCATAGGTATTTTATATCTATATCAATGTATATAAATATATATTCGTGTTTTCTATTACAAATATTTCTGTACAAGAAAGATTATTAAGCAAAGTGTGAGATCAATACACAGGTTTTAGCATATTTTCTCATTCTCTGAGGACAGACGATGGACAGATATGTACGCTGGTTTTTTGCATAGAATTGTTACTAATACTTTATCTGTGTGTTTCCTGCTGAATTGTTTGGGTTATATAGTACAAAAAATGAATGAAGCAAAACTGCTGCCTTGGCATTTAAGTTAAAATTCTGGAACAAGTAGAATATGCTTTATAGATGTTGGGGGTTTTATAGTATTTTGTTTATATTTTTCTACTTTTTTTCTACAGTAAATCCCTGGGTCCAAATAAGGAAACATACTTAAACAATTTTCTGTTAATTGGGCAGTATTGGTAACTCATTAAACCCATATAAATAAAAAAAAACTTATAAAAACCTATATAAATGTAAACAACTTTTTTTTTGAAGGATTTCTTAATGCAACACAGTTATTTAATACAAGCCACAAAATAAGTTTTATCAGATGACGTGTTTTATTGGATGACGCTGTAGCGCAGATTTGCAATAGAGAGTGAAACCTGCACAGCCCAGGATACAAGTTGTTTAATCACAATATGGTAGTAGAATGAACACAATCAGGCAAGTGCTTAGATGCCAACTCTCCTGGAATGTCCGGGAGACTCCCGAATTTCCGGTAGGTCTCCCAGAATCCCGGGAGAGCTCTCTGTTCTGCCGCATCTGCCCACTTCAATAAAATTAGAGCCAGCATGTATGGGCAGAGGGGGCAGGGCTTCACAGTTTGCATCATTTTGGCCCCGCCCCCAGTGCTGTAAAGCTTTCTTTAGCACTGTAAAAAGACCCAAAACAGGCATATGTCATAGGGGGCGGAGCCAACATGATGCAATTTGTGAAGCCCCGCCCCCTCTGCCCATATACTCCTTGTTTACTCCAGGATCTCCCGGACCCGGCCAACATAAGGTTGGCAAGTATGGCTTATATGTGACATTGCAGGTCCTACAGGCAAAGCTTCTGAGGCATTGGGCCTTCCAAGGGTCTGACACCTCGTTTCAGAATGTCTGCATGATGTAGTCCATTTATGCACTATGTGCATATCATCATCAGTATCATTTATTTATTTATATAGCACCACTAATTCTGTAGCGCTGTACAGAGAACTCACTCACATCAGTCTCTGCCACCAATTGTCTGTAGGGCCACTCGATCATAACTGGCTGATGGAAATCCTTAACCATTCTCTGTAAAGTAACTGTAAGTGATTAATATGTCAACCCTATATAAATAAAACATAATAATAAAATATAAAAGACCCTCATATAGACGAGCCATGACATAATGTAAGGAAAGCATTCAGATCTAAAGTTGTAGTAGAACATTTCCTTGTTTATGAAATAATCAGTGTAAGATTTTAATGTAGCTTTGCAGGAGAGTACTTACCGCTCACAGGCTATTTATGCAATACTGAAATGCTCTCAGGTGAAAGGAAAGATACAGAAAATGTCTCCATCCTAAAATAGTTTTCCCTGATGCAACGTCCTCGATTCACCAATGAACAATGCTGCTTGGAGGGAAGAGTCATTGTTTCATGCTCATTTTTAGCGCAGTTAAAGATTTGCACCATTGTTAGTGGGTGTAAATTACCCGTTATCTCAACCATGACCTTTTTTACCGCTCATTGGAAGGTGTGGGCGGGAGGTATGTCCTGCTCATTGGAATGTATGGGAGGTATTTCCCGCTCATAATAAGGTGTGAGTGGGAGGTATGTCCCACTCATCGGAAAGTGTGGGAGGGAGGTTTGTCCCGCTCATTGGAAGGTATGGGAGGGAGGTATGTCCCACTCATTGGAAGGTGTGGGAGGGAGGTATGTCCCGCTCATTGGAAAGTATGGGAGGGAGGTATGTCCCGCTCAACGGAAGGTATGGGAGGGAGGTATGTCCCGCTCATCGGAAAGTATGGGAGGGAGGTATGTCCCGCTCATCGGAAAGTATGGGAGGGAGGTATGTCCCACTCAACGGAAGGTATGGGAGGGAGGTATGTCCCGCTCAACGCTCAACGGAAGGTATGGGAGGGAGGTATGTCCCGCTCATCGGAAAGTATGGGAGGGAGGTTTGTCCTGCTCATTGGAAGGTATGGGAGGGAGGTATGTCCCGCTCATCGGAAAGTATGGGAGGGAGGTTTGTCCCGCTCATTGGAAAGTATGGGAGGGAGGTTTGTCCTGCTCATTGGAAGGTATGGGAGGGAGGTATGTCCCGCTCATCGGAAAGTATGGGAGGAAGGTTTGTCCCGCTCATTGGAAAGTATGGGAGGGAGGTATGTCCCGCTCATTGGAAGGTATGGGAGGGAGGTATGTCCCGCTCATTGGAAAGTATGGGAGGGAGGTATGTCCCGCTCATTGGAAGGTATGGGAGGGAGGTATGTCCCGCTCATTGGAAAGTATGGGAGGGAGGTATGTCCCGCTCATCGGAAAGTATGGGAGGGAGGTTTGTCCTGCTCATTGGAAGGTATGGAAGGGAGGTATGTCCCGCTCATCGGAAAGTATGGGAGGGAGGTTTGTCCCGCTCATTGGAAGGTGTGGGAGAGAGGTATGTCCCGCTCATTGGAAAGTATGGGAGGGAGGTATGTCCCGCTCATTGGAAGGTGTGGGAGGTAGGTATGTCCCGCTCATTGGAAGGTGTGGGAGGTAGGTATGTCCCGCTCAACGGAAGGTATGGGAGGGAGGTATGTCCCACTCATTGGAAGGTGTGGGATGGAGGTTTGTCCTGCTTATTGGAAGGTATGGGAGGGAGGTATGTCCCACTCATTTGAAGGTGTGGGAGGGAGGTATGTCCCGCTCATTGGAAAGTATGGGAGGGAGGTATGTCCCGCTCATTGGAAAGTATGGGAGGGAGGTATGTCCCGCTCATTGGAAGGTGTGGGAGGGAGGTATGTCCCGCTCAACGCAAGGTATGGAAGGTAGGTAGGTCCCGCTCATTGGGAGGTGTGGGAGGGAGGTATTTCTCGTTAATTGGAAGGTGTGGGGAGGGAGGTATTTCTCGTTAATTGGAAGGTGTGGTAGGGAGGTATATCCCACTTATCGGAAAGTATGGGGAGGGAGGTATTTCTCGCTCATTGGAAAGTATGGGAGTGGTGAGCAGGTGCTTGATGCATGTGGTAGTGTAAGGCTATTTTCGGGGGGGAGGGGCATAGCGTTTTTCAGGGGCTAAGCATGCTTCTGGAGGTCATGGACATGCCAGATGTCTACATTTAGACATTAAGTTGTATAACAGTTACCCTACAAGAGACTGAGGAAGCTAGTACAAATGTAATCTCAGTGGAAGTCAGCAATATTCCACTTTGAATTAGTATATATATTTGTCTTATTGGAAAGATTTAGTTCTACTGTAATAATAAGAATTACTGTTACTATGATGGTTCTCAGCCTCCCCAATATATTTATAATTCATGGGTTGTTTTTTTTTTTTTTACTTCTGCATCCGGAATAACAGTCAGAAATGATGGACTTTGGACTATTTAATGACATACACGACTATCCAATATGAGGATTAAGTAAGCTTTGCTTCTGCAGCACAAGAAACACGATACACTAGTATCTCAAGCATGTTTAAGGAATTGCTGCGTTACATTTGATTTATGTGTAACAATTTGTTCCGGTTTCATTCTGTCTGCACACAACATACAACATTTATACACTCTTCTCGTAAAGGTCCCATTCGCCCATTAACAGAAAATAGTTTATTTCTTTCCGATGCATTTTTTGGGGTTAGTTGTACTGATTTATATGACCACAGAGACTAAACATTCTGTTGAATGTTCAAAAGCATAAATTGTAAGCTTCAAAATGATTAGAGAGGTGAGTTGAATGTGCTTGATAGCGAGAGGTATAGGTTAGTGAGGAAAATGGGTTTAAAATGAAAGATTGGCCCATTGTTGGTGTTCAGGGTTGTCAAGCAATTTGTCTGTGAAATTTGTGGACTGCTGCAGCAAAGCAGTGACTGTTTGGGAGACTGCTGCAGCAAAGCAGTGACTGTTTGGGAGACTGCTGCAGCAAAGCAGTGACTGTTTGGGAGACTGCTGCAAAAGACGGAACACTGGGGATTTGCAAATATTTATAGGCTTTGTATTGTGTTTGTGTTTATGGTGGAAGTTATGTATTACTGGACACGCCCACCGCGCACACACTTTTTGTTTCCGGGTGACATATTGAAAACAAATTACAGTTTCTGGCGCTACCTGTGAAATGAATACCGGATTGCTTCTTTAAACCCATTTCCTCCTATTTTATACACATGCTAGAAATTAAGATAACATAATGAAACTTTTGGGTCTTTTCAAAAAGTGGTTAATAGCACAATAATATAATAATATTGTCTGCCCCCCCACCCATCATTTTTTTATATATATATTACTTTAATCTCTCTTGAAATGCTAAGTACAAGAGAATTGTCTTTGTAGACTCTAGCTGACCTTTAAAGAACCTGAACTACAAGTTGTCTTCTATAAAGGATTACTAATAGCAATCATAAATATATATGTTGAGATTGGAGGAGGTTATCACAACTGAAGATATTTTAGGCAAAGATGTGATCATGAGAGAAGATGTTTCGTTATCTATGCCATACCTACCTACTTCATACTTGCCAACCTTTTTAAACTTTTTTCCCGGGAGATCCCAGGCAGGGGGGCGTGGTTGGAGGGTGGGAGGGGCAAGGCCCCACCCCTGCGTCAATATGCCATTTTTGTCACGGGGCGGGGCCAAAATGACACTATTCACCGCTATTATTCTCTAGAATGTACTAGATAAATGATAGCTAGAATAAGATTGGTTGCTATGAGCATCAGCTCCACTGTCCCTTTTAGGTAGTTATAGTAAACCTACCCCTTTGTGTGAAATATGGAATAGCAGAATTCAATGCATTGTACATAGTTGCAGAGCAAAATTTATTTTACAGTTATGAGTAAATCCAGCATGGAAGTGCAATTTTGCACATTGGTAAAACGCATACTTGCCCGGGAGACTCCCACATTTCGCCAGAGTGTCAAGGACTCCCGGGAGAGTGTGGCAATCTCCCACATCTGGCAGAATTCTGCCCACTTCCTAGTGAAGTGGGCAGAATTAGGTCCAAAACGCCATGATTCACCGGGATTCGCACCATTTGGCTCCGCCCCATGCTGTCAAATATCGTGTTTGCATCATTACGTCACGGGGGCGGGACCAAAATGACGCAAATTGTGAAGCCCCGCCCCCATCACGCCTACCTACCCCGGCTGGCTCCCAGAAGCCAACTTCAGCAAGTTGGCAAGTATGGTAAAACGATGTTGTAGGAGAAGTTGTAGGGAGGGGGGACAAATATTAAATGTCTGGATAGATTTAGATTTGGGGGATACTTTTTAGCTCAACTCTAAATTAAAGTGTTAAAATTAAAAACAGCCCATTATTTTCCCTGCACGCAAAAATTTTGCCCACCTTGTCTAACATGGTTCTTGAGGTGTAAATTTTCACCCTTTAGATGGATTTTCTCCTAAAGGAGCCCCCACAGTATCAAACATTTTACATATATATTTGTGAATTCTACAAGTAGCTTTTATATATAGAACCCACTTGTGTTGTAGGCTTTGTGGCCTTTCCAAAGCAGACAAGTTGATCTGCGCTACCGATTTACAGTAATTTGTTCACGCGTTTCCCACATTAGGTTAAAAAAAAAAAAAGTTTTATGATAAATATGCATTCTCGCTTGTGGCAGATTATAGTTAACCAAGCAATTGTGACCCACGCTACCCACTTGCATGTAGTTACTTTTTTTCTCCTTGTTTTTAAAAAAACAAGTGTGGCTGATTTTGTTACCCAAAAGGAAAATTTAAGTTTGGTAATATTGGTAAAACTATTAGTTGGACCACTTGCACGCCTCCGATTTACGGTAGGAAGAGCATTCTGGGAATTACGGTGTTCAAAATTGCAATTATAGAGGGGATCCATTGTGTGAGGTTGCACTGAACAGCAGATTCTCAAGGAAGCCATTCAGAGTGTTTAACTTTCTCAAATATCCAAATTGCTCAAGTTAGGGGTATAATCTCTCTGAAACCCAATTACAATTGTATAATTCTCACCATCTGTGCAATTCAACATTAAGTAAAAAGTGACTATATTATTGTCCTGAACCCCAAACTGACAAAGACCAAAAAACTGGTCTTTTAGGGGTAGTCTGTATAGTATAATATTACACTAATGTAGTCATGTGATAATATCCACTTAGGGATATGAAATGCTAATTAAGAGCGAATTAATTTTCATATTGAACTATGTGGCAGTTTGTCCTGGTAATTCTTAAAATAAATGTAGCATTAAATATATTAGCAAACATAATTTCCTTAACTCCAGGAAAAGACAACTAAATAAATGTATCTGTAATTGTATCTTAGGAGAAAAGAAGAACACAAAAAAAATATTTTTTGCCTGCCTCCCGGAAAGAATATAAAAACTAAAATTAACTTGAAAACTTTAATTTTTTTTTTTTAAATTAAAGTTTTTTCAAAATTTTATTTCGTACCTATTGTTTAATAATAATAATAATAATAATAATGTAATCTGGCTTTTATTAAAGAAAGTAATCGCGCCAACTCTGTCTCTTTTCAGAACTGGAGCTTAACGCGTTTCACAGTTTGTAACATTCTGTAACATCACCTACTCCACAAGTTAAACTCAACAAAAGAAAATATATTCTAATGTCTTTGACCACTTAATGTTCTTTTTTAATGAAAGAAATGTGTCATTCTTGAAAATAAAATAAAATGCTAGTTTATTTTTAATACTTTACAACATAGACTGTGTGTTGCCTTATTTTTTTTTTTTTACAGAATAAATGGTAAATTTGTTCTCGACCTAACACCTGGTTCTCCGTGATAACAAGACTTGAACATCTGTGAATCTATATCAGGAGAAGCTAAGTTAATATAAAGATTTAGTCACAACTGACAGTTCATTAACTCCACTTTTATTTGATTAATGACTCTTCTTGGCGTTTGCAGACGATTCTGTGGGGGAACATTTTCATCTCAAGTTAAGATGTCCTGCAAGGTTTTGAATATTTTATCACTTCCTTTAACAAAATCCTGCCCTCTTCCTACAGTTTGTATGTTAAGCTGTCCAAACGCTGTCATCCAAGGGCAAATGATTATTAAACAATTATTTTCAAGTGCCTAAAATGATTGTGTGAACTGTGGCTGGCTACCCCCGATGGATAAACCTGCAGAGCACTCCCCCCAGTCTGGAAATCTGTTTATATAGGCAGCAGGTTGCCGATACCATCAGGGGCGCACGCAGGATTTTTAAGGGGGTCCCCCCCCCCCTGAAAAAAAAATATAGAGACATTTTGGCGGCACTGTATTGTACAGCAGCCGCGGCGCTGTCAAAGAAGCGTCTGCCACAAATATGGTTCATATTGTCTAACAAATTATTTAATAAAAATGTATTATTTGTATCTTAAAAGACAAAAATTATAATTTTTAGGTCCATTTTTAGATAAGTCAAGTAAGATAGGACTCCGCCATCGAAGGGGTGATGTAAAGAAATTACCCTTTCCTTCAACTATCCACCTCCACTCCCATCAAATCCCTGTCTTGATCAACTTCCCATTGGCTTCCCGTCTATCTTTTTGACTACCTGCCGGGCACACGGGGCTGATGCAGGTATGGCCGCAAAGTGGGAGTAAATTACTCAAAAAAAAATAGAGTATGGAAACCCATCACAAATTGTCGTACATCCCATTCTCCATTGACCCCATAGTATGTAGCCTTCACACACACATGCAGTTCCATGAAAGTCTATGGGGGTTTACTAAACTGCGGGTTTGAAAAAGTGGAGATGCTGCCTGTAGCAACCAATCAGATTCTAGCTGTCATTTTGTAGAAAGTACTAAATGATTTCTAGAATCTGATTGGTTGCTATAGGCAACATCTCCACTTTTTCAAACCAGCAGTTTAGTAAATATACCCATATGTGTGTGTTTTATAACCGGCAGGGACATAAGTGGGACACATGTAGCCACACTATGGCTCTTTAACACAGCTGTGTTTTAAAAGAAGATATATACCATGAAACTGAAAAAACGTAGATGGTTACATGTATTTTAAGCTCCATTAAAAAGCTTGAGTATCATTTGATATTTTTTTTTATTTACTTATAAAAGAAAATGTTATGTGTATATTGTTACTTGTTTAAGTTAAAGTCACTGTAAGCCTATTTCTATTGTCTCTTTGTATTTGTCTAATGTAAATAGTATGGGATAATTATTTGAACTATTACTGTTAAAGGAATTTACTTCTAAGAAGATGCTTGTAAATCTGCTTGCAGAGCTCACCATTCAGTAGAGTTTCCATTGTCTACTTTCTCTTCCCCTTAATCCTGATGCTTTATCCAAGAGTCCTTTTATCGCTCTTCTTCTGAGTGATATTCCATTTATGATACAATAGTTTGAGTCAGCTATGTCTGCTGACAAGACATAGTTGACATAACCGATGTGGGGAAGGACGCCCTTAACGGTGCCAGGATTTAAAATAAATACACAATTTATTTTTGTGCATTTCACAATTATTGTTGACATAAAAGTTCTTTCGTTATCATCTCATGCAGGGCTTTCCAGCCCCTGGTCAGCAGGACAAATGTGGCCCTCCGAAGCTTTATTGTGGCCCCCAACTTCCTTGCTCTTCACATAGACTCTGTTGAATGACATCATCTTTTGAATAGTATTCAGCCAGCGAACGCACCTCTATAACAGAAATGTGCCGCTCGTCATGGAAATACTGCTCTAAATCAAAAGATCCAAACCCCTATATGACCAGGGATAGCTAATATGTAAATTAAAAGACTAAATTAAGCATTTTTTATTGTGTTTTGGTATAAATAGTTTATAGGGGTGAGTGTGTGGCTTGCTGAGGTGGGGGGTAAGGGGAGATACTCAAATGTTATGTTCTCTCTGCCCAAGCCTCGGATTGGTTGAGCAGCCCCTGAAATAAATACTATAGTCTGACATGTGTCACATTCAGACTACCTGGTATTCTGGGCTATGATACAGTAAGAAGGCTGATTCAGATAACTGGAATGATAAATGGAACTATTGATTCCTATAAAGAAATAGACATGGTTGTTTATTTTGTAATAAGGCGCTATTGGAGTGAAGTCACTTTACCACACAAACAGAATATGATGTTTCACTTTAAAACGTAGTCATCGCACCCTCTAAAAATAAAACAGCAATAAGAAACAAAGGTCAAATCTCCACAATAGATTTTAAAACAACAATGGAGTTAATTTAGGAAGCGCAGTTTATGCGCACTGCAAATGCGTTGGTCTTTGAACGCTGCGCCTGCATGGTCCGGTCAGTGCACAACAATGCATATCAAGCCTCCACTCTTGGGAGACACCTACTCACACTGGAGCACTGAGCAAAAATGTAAATGTCAAATTAAAGTGCAACTTCTACCACATTACTACTCTATTACAATGTACTTCTCTGAGGTTTTTTTTTCTAAAGTGCTGCTCTATTTAGCATAATTAATCGTATGAGTGAGAGGTATGGGGATTGTCTTCATTATATGTGGCACTTTTGTGTGTTTGCGCAACTGTATGTACATTGCACGGAGTGTACTTGGAGATGCGCTACTCTGGAGAAGTACAACATGGAGGTGCAAAACAGGTCCCATTTAAAGTATACAATGAGACTTGAAGACCAACAGCTCTGAGCTGGTGCAAAATTCAAGTCTTTTTACAAAGTGGGAATGGGTATGTGTCCCTTCGCACCACAGCCAACACCCCACACCGCTAAAATACTTCCCTCACAACTGCTTAATTTAATTTCAACAATCACACTCTGAAAATTGAAATCTGATGTCTTTACTGCTCTGCAGAGCTAGGAGCACCTATATGTCTACTCCATATTTTGGGAGTAAATCCATCACTCTGGCTAATTCCACCCACCACCCTGAGCAGACTCGTGCTCCACCCGGAAAACTCCATGTGTGGGCGATAGCCAATATCCCCCCCTAGTGACCACCATAAGTTTGTGCTTTGGCGGAAAACCTAGGAACACTTGCACAAAACAGGAAACCTGGTGCGTCCAAAGTTAGTTTTGCAATGGACAGTGAACATTTTGCGCTTTGTAAATTACCGCCATTGTAAACACTGCAAAATGATCTGCACATAAAACTTAAAAACATACATTTGACCTGTATATTAAATCGTGTGTCTCGCTTTTATGGATTGTTATTTTGCTTAAGGTTGATAGATAGGGGAACTTATAACATTTTTTGTGAACTCTTTAGCATTAACTACAATTGATCAGTGACCATCCAGGCAGATTGAGAATTTAAAGTAGCCCTCAAGAATATTCTGAAAGAGGCCTCATGTTGCAGGTGGGGCCAATTGTCAGGTGGGAGGGCGATGCATATGCCGCTGTTGCTGGTGCTGCCATATTGCCAGAGTGGGCGTTCCTCCCCCTTCAAATGCGCAGGCAATGCTGCGCACATCATTGTTTGGTACATGCAGTTTACCATTCATGAGCAAAGCAGCGTAATGTGGGATATACCACCCGACCGTCCTTGTAGCCGGTAGAAAGTCCTGACTGCACCAGACATTCCCCAAAACCAGGATGTTACCACCAGTTACGGGACATTTGGTAGACAGTTTCTCCCCTGCCTGTTCATGCAGCTTTGACTGCCTGCTTCTACTGGTGCCTTAAGCTTAGTTGCTTCTTATGTGGATCCCGGAATGTTGGGGCCCAATTTGGAACTATTCACCACCTAGAAAGCCTAGCAAACAGTGAACGCACTAGACCTCCCTTCCCCAACCAGCCCCAACATTAGAGCAATAGCCCCCACATTTAATAAATATAGTTCCTCCCCTCCCCCAACCTGCCATAACATTATGTGAATAGCAATTGCATTTAATAAATAGGCCAATTTGCCCCAAACCAGCCCCAACATAAAATAAATAGCATTTGCAGATAATGAATATGCCATTTCCAACCCAACCAGTGCCGCCATTAAATAGCATTCACATTTAACAAATCGGCCTATTTTCCCCCATCCAACTCAGACATTAAATTAATAGCATTCAGATTAAATAAACAGATGTATTTCCCCCAGTGACCCCTGACATTACATTATTAGCCCCCTACATTGAATACAGAGACCCATAATGCATACACAGCCCTTACAATATATTAATATCCAACCAATCTCACCAATCCCACATTACATTAATAGACCACACATCACTGGCCCAAACAGAGGAAAGGGAGGGAATGGGAAGGGGAGTAATGGATCAGGGCTATAAGACTAGGCTACCCAGACTAGGGCCCTGGGCCCACCTCGTACCGGCCCTAACCAGTGTAGACAATGGCCAATCCGTCCCTAGTAACCAACATAAGTATGTGTTTGGAACAATGCAAATTAGTGACATTCCTCTCTTAATCATAGCCATCTGCAACATTTTACCATTTAAAGATTAACTGATTTTCAACTTCCCCACAATCTTTAGTTTGCTATTTTGGATGGTGCAGTGGCTTATGGGTTAGCATTTCTATCCCACAGCACTGAGGTCATGAGTTCGATTCCTGACCATGGCCTTATCTGTGTGGAGTTTGTATGTTCTCTCCCTGTTTGCGTGGGTTTCCTCTGGGTGCTCCTCAGACACTCCAAAAACATACTAGTAGGTTAATTGGCTGCTATCAAATTATCAAATTGACCTTAGTCTGTGTGTGTGTGTGTATTTTAGGGAATTTAGACTGTAAGCTGCAATTGGGCAGGGACTAATGCTAGTGAGTTCTCTGTACAGCGCTGCGGAATTAGTGGCGCTATATAAATGGCCAATGATGATTATAGAGGTAACTGTGTCCCCAAAACCAAAACACACGAAGGCGGTTTTACCAAAACCAGATCACAGGGGTCAGTGAGCATCTCTAGCAACTAATAGGAAGAAAAAATTGATCTCAAATGTCCGTGTAACATGTTTGCAGCATGTCCAGCCCATTAGCACAGGCTGATGATAACAAGCCTAAAGACCTTGGAAAGGCCATATCAGGCAAGTTACACCAGGCTGGATTGCAGCAGACACTAACATGGCATGAATCTACCTAGTGTCAATCACAAAGTATAAACCGAATACCTCATTTTTATTCAGCTTCTTTTTCGCTGATGATTTTCTGACTACCGTGTGCAGAACAGCAATATCATACCTTTCATCCAAACCTCCAGGACATTTTCTAAACATACCTTTACCTGTATGAACAACTCACATCAGATTTATCATGCTGACAAGAGTATTAGCCTTTCATGTGTATTTTTCATCACTTGAATTCACCCTGGATCGTACAATGTGTTTATCCTGTCTTCTGATCATGAGAAATGCCCAAACTGATTTGCAGCTATAAAATGTCATTTACCTTTTGTTTACTACATTCTTTGTAGCTTGCGTTTATATAAATAGCATTCGATAACACAGTTACTATGAGTATAACATAAATATTAATGGTAAAAAAAAAAAACGTGAAGAATTTGTTTTCATTATAAACTGAACTTCTAAGATCATCATTGATGTTGGTGCAATATGCTAATTTTCCGCATGCTTTGGGGCAGATTTATTAAACATTCTAATAATGAAAAGATTTAATCCCATAGCCAATCTTTGATGTGGTACTTGTACAATATATTAGTGCGTTGGTGAAATGCTATCAATCAGTAAATATCTATAAAAAAAACTGACAGTAAAAAATAGTTTAAAGGGTTGTTAACCCTGGTGCTGTAACCCATGGCAACCAGATTCTAACGCTAAAGCTTCTAGAACAGTTAAATAAAAGCAAACATCTGATTGGTTGCTATGAGTCACATCACCTTATTTGCACAGTAATCTGTGAACCAGACATTCTAAATGTCCCCATTGTTTACAACCAATCAGATTCTAGCTATTATTCTGTAGTACATTCTAGAAAAATGGTTTCTAGAAGCTAATTGGTTGCTATGGCTAATGTTCTGAGGGACATCGCGGCGAATTGGATCTCCCCCTCGGTAGGTAGACCTTTACTGCACTTGGGGCAGTTACATGATAAGTCCATCTTTTTAGAAAGGTGGGTGTAGCCTCTGCTGTTGGATACCATGTGGTAAATGACTAATGTCATTAAAGGAAAGTAATCTTACTGTTTGGCTGTGGTGTGGTTCCAGCAAAGCATTCCTAATGGCTTAAATTACATTTTTGTTAATATAATTAGAGATGCTCAGACTCGGTTCCCCGAGAACCAAACACACCCGAACTTAGCAGATCCGAGTACCGAGCCCAGCCGGCTCAGTACTTTCGCGCTTCCTCGGAATTGAAAACGAGGCAAAATGTCATTGTTACATCATCGGATCTCGGATCTTGGGAGCTTTGGATTCTATAAGTACCGCCCTCCACGGCGATCCAGCGCCATTTCACAGAGGGACACGGAAGGGGTAGCACAGTTCTTGGCAGTCTCTAGTGCAGTTGGGCAGCGTCATAGGAAGAAAAGTAAGAGGAGGGGATAGCAGTGTTGTTCAAAGTCTACAGTGACATTCAGGAGAGCTCCATTGCTCCATTGCTCCATTGCTAATTGTCATTGCTGAAATAGAAATAATAGGTCTGGCAGGCTTGGTCTTCTAAGTCTGCAGTCTTTGTTTGAAAGTGTATGAAAATAATATTGTGACATGTGAAGTGGTTAAGATTGACTGCAAATGACTTGAAATTAGTGTTATTGAGGTTAATAATAATGTAGGGGGGGGGAAAAAATATGTGATTTTATAAACAAAAATAAATAGGATTTTAGGAAAATAAAAAAAATCGGGATCCAAAACCAAAGCCAGAATACGGGGGTTCAGTGATCATCTCTAAATATAATCCTGTAGATGTAACAACTCTTCAGCTGTAAATAGCTTCCCCTGAACAAGAATCAGGGTTACTCTGACCTTTCAGTGTTGTCAGACTTAGGGCTAGATTTACTAAGCTGCGGGTTTGAAAAAGTGGGGATGTTGCCTATAGCAACCAATCAGATTCTTGCTTTCATTTATTTAGTACCTTCTACAAAATGACAGCTAGAATCTGATTGGTTGCTATAGGTAACATGCCCACCTTTTCAAACCCGCAGCTTAGTAAATCTAGCCCTTAATGTTGATCTGCTGTCCAGGTATCAATGCATGTCAATGTAATAAGAAAACCAAAGAAGAAAGGTAACTTATAGGATGAAATGCTAATTACGTAATATACAATGTGGGCAGAACGGTAATACCACTTTTCCAGGGAAGGTAAAACCATTGCAGTTTATAATATCTATACTTACTTTACACAAAAAATCCCCCACCCCTATAAATCATACTGCCAACATTGAGTTTCTGCCCTCCAGGAGGAAGACGTGGTGGGCGGGCCTCAGCAAATCGCGTCACTAAGCCTCTGATCCTGCCCACTTCAATAGGAAGTGGGCAGGATGCGGGAGAATTCCTTCCCGGAATTCATGAGTCTCCCGAACATTCTGGGAGAATGGGAAAGTATGCTATAAATGAGTGTCCATTATAAATGCTCAATAACTGATCTCTAATAAAAAAAATGTTTCCTAATCTGTCCAAAAATTCCACATGTAAAATCGAGCTATCATCATCCTAAATGCTCATTAACTGATACCTGCAAGATATTCTAATGTTTTCTAACCTTTAGTAATTTCACCTTCGTAAGTGACTGAATATCTAAATGCTCAATAACTCATCCCTAAAAAATGTCCTCCGTTGAAAATTAAAATGGGTCACCTACACTAGAGGGGAAAGATATACTCTGCCGTACTGTAGATATGAATCTATTTATTGCAGAAGCTGCTGCTGAATGAATTTCATCCTAGGAACCAGAGGGTTACTTGTAGCATTTCGGTCAAATCAGCAATCATCATCATTTATTTAAATAGCACCACCAATTCTGCAGCGCTGTACAGAGAATATTTGTTCTCCGTCCCTCTCCCTATGGAGCTTACAGTCTAAATTCCCTAACACAGACTAGGGTTAAATTGTCAGCAGTCTATTAACCTGCTAGTATGTTATTGGAGCGTGGGAGGAAACCCACGCAAACACGGGGAGAACATACAAACTACACACAGATAAGACCTTGTTTGGGATTCAAACGTATGACCACAGTGCTGTGAGACAGAAGTGCTAACCACTGAGCCACAGTGCCATGAAACAAAGGGGGTAGATTTATCAAACCTTCTATAAAGGAATAGTGGAGGTGTTGCCCATAGCAACCAGTGAGGTTCTAGCTATCACTCAGCTATCAATTATCTAGTACAGAGAATGAGAGCTAGAATCTGATTGGTTGCTAGGAGGTGTTAAAAGTCGGTACAAAAAGTATGGTGCCCCTTAGAGTTCTACGATCTGCATGATCAACTCTGTATCCCACTGCGGACACCATATAGTAACCACAGCTGAAGCTTCCAGGTGGGAGCTGTAGAGAGCTGTCTAGTGGATACGTACCATTAACATTGCATAGGCTTAATTACAATTACTAGGAACACTCTTGAAGCCAATTACCTCCAAGGTGTCTTTCACTGCTAAAAACGTCGTCATGTAGCAGAAGGCTGTTTACAAAGGATGTCATAACTGCACACTTCATTAATTGATTTGCTGCAGGTCTTGTAAAAACATAATAATTTCTCGCATTGAGCCTCAGTCATCATCAGTCCGACGTTGCTGTGCTGCTCTGCCGCTGAACTGTTAATTAAAACATTGCGATCACAGATAATTAATGACATGCTAACTGAATCGTTTACATCATTACAAGGCTCTGTAAACAACTGAGGGAATAAAACCAACTGAGCGACAGATTGGTGACTCGGCAGTCAGGCTGCAGCGTTTTGTAGAAGAACGTAAGGAATTCAGAAGAGAAAGTCAGAGGCATGCCCAGACTAGGACTATGACAATATAAACAAGGAATCAGGAATTCTAGCTATCATCATTGTCTGTTATGAAAGGACATAGTTCTGTAATACTGCACATATCTTACCTGTGCTCACAATATGGGAAACATACTAATATATTTAAAGAGGAACTAAACACGTAAAATGATGTTGTAGTGAAATGTGAACTATATCGTCATACCTCTCCTTAAAGGGAACCCGTCACCAAAACACACCTCAGCCATGTCTACTCAGTAAATTGTCTATTGGATGCTCACTGGATGTAGTCATGTTTCAGAAGAAATCCTTCCACAGGGTCATAGAATATCACCATTTAGTGCTACAAATAATATTGCCCCTTTGGAGCTTGCAGTCTAAATTCCCTAACATACACACACACACACACACACACACACACACTAGGGTCAATTGGGGTCAAACTCCTCACAGGCCATGGGTGGGAATGGAACTCAAGACCCCAATGCTGTGAGGCAGAGGTACTAACCAGTGACTCACTGTGCTGCCTCAATATGCATATAATACAATATGTAGACTTTTAAATGTTTGTATTTGCAAGTGCACCTACCTGTCCCAAAAATCCAGTTAAAGTGCATACTCACACGACAGGCTTTGGACACCCCTCCATATATGTATACTGTGATTGGTTGTGTAGGTTGGCAGATAAACCCGTAGAGGTACAAGGTGGGTGCAAACTTCTGCCACAAAATGAAATCTCATTATATATGGCACTAGAAGTGTCAGCATGCACATGGACTCAAGTCAAACCACCCTTTAGTAAAACTAGCCCTTGATGTGCAAAGCGAAAAGCTTTTGTTTTTGCACTGGAGCACCTGGATAGGCTGCTTAGCGCACGTCAAGGTGCAGGTGTACTCTCTGCTGTAAATGCCTCTGTAAAATGTAAATGCCAACTTCATGTCCTAGCATCAGGAAGCGATAGATACTTAGTATCAACCAAAATTACACTGGCATAATAGAGGCATGGAGTCCAATTGGCCCCCTAATAGTCACTAGGAGCTTCCCAGATCTGCCTCAAGTAGTCACTAGGGGTTTACCAGCTTGATTACAAGCTGATAATTGCTGTCAGGAAGGTACAGGAAGAGTGGAGCACAACCTGGTGCCAGCAGAATGGTCAAACAACCCATGGACAAAACAGTGAGGTGCAGAAAGAAACTGTTCTGAGTAGCCGGGGTCTGATACACTGGGAATCACTGCAGGAGTTTGTTCTGACTGGCCGAGGTCTGGTGAATTGGGAATCACAGAAGGAGAATGGTCTGACTGGCCGAGGTCTGGTGCATTGGGAATCACTGAAGGAGAATGGTCTGACTGGCCGAGGTCTGGTGCATTGGGAATCACTGAAGGAGAATGGTCTGACTGGCTGTGGTCTGGTGCATTGGGAATCACAGAAGGAGAATGGTCTGACTGGCCGAGGTCTGGTGCATTGGGAATCACAGAAGGAGAATGGTCTGACTGGCTGTGGTCTGGTGCATTGGGAATCACAGAAGGAGAATGGTCTGACTGGCCGACGTCTGGTGCATTGGGAAACGCAAAAGGAGAATGGTCTGACTGGCTGTGGTCTGGTGCATTGGGAATCACCGAAGGAGAATGGTCTGACTGGCCGAGGTCTGATGCATTGGGAGTCACAGAAGGAGAATGGTCTGACTGGCTGTGGTCTGGTGCATTGGGAATCACCGAAGGAGAATGGTCTGACTGGCCGACGTCTGGTGCATTGGGAATCACAGAAGGAGAATGGTCTGACTGGCTGAGGTCTGGTGCATTGGGAATCACAGAAGGAGAATGGTCTGACTGGCCGAGGTCTGGTGCATTGGGAATCACAGAAGGAGAATGGTCTGACTGGCCGAGGTCTGGTGAATTGGGAATCACAGAAGGAGAATGGTCTGACTGGCCGAGGTCTGGTGCATTGGGAATCACAGAAGGAGAATGGTCTGACTGGCTGTGGTCTGGTGAATTGGGAATCACAGAAGGAGAATGGTCTGACTGGCCGAGGTCTGGTGCATTGGGAATCACAGAAGGAGAATGGTCTGACTGGCTGTGGTCTGGTGCATTGAGAATCACAGAAGGAGAATGGTCTGACTGGCCGAGGTCTGGTGCATTGGGAATCACAGAAGGAGAATGGTCTGACTGGCTGTGGTCTGGTGAATTGGGAATCACCGAAGGAGAATGGTCTGACTGGCCGAGGTCTGATGCATTGGGAGTCACAGAAGGAGAATGGTCGGACTGGCTGTGGTCTGGTGAATTGGGAATCACAGAAGGAGAATGGTCTGACTGGCCGAGGTCTGATGCATTGGGAGTCACAGAAGGAGAATGGTCGGACTGGCTGTGGTCTGGTGAATTGGGAATCACAGAAGGAGAATGGTCTGACTGGCCGAGGTCTGATGCATTGGGAATCACAGAAGGAGAATGGTCTGACTGGCCGAGGTCTGATGCATTGGGAATCACAGAAGGAGAATGGTCTGACTGGCCGAGGTCTGGTGCATTGGGAATCACAGAAGGAGAATGGTCTCACTGGCCGAGGTCTGATGCATTGGGAGTCACAGAAGGAGAATGGTCGGACTGGCTGTGGTCTGGTGAATTGGGAATCACAGAAGGAGAATGGTCTGACTGGCCGAGGTCTGATGCATTGGGAATCACAGAAGGAGAATGGTCTGACTGGCCGAGGTCTGATGCATTGGGAATCACAGAAGGAGAATGGTCTGACTGGCCGAGGTCTGGTGCATTGGGAATCACAGAAGGAGAATGGTCTGACTGGCCGAGGTCTGATGCATTGGGAGTCATAGAAGGAGAATGGTCGAACTGGCTGTGGTCTGGTGCATTGGGAATCACAGAAGGAGAATGGTCTGACTGGCTGTGGTCTGGTGCATTGAGAATCACAGAAGGAGAATGGTCTGACTGGCCGAGGTCTGGTGCATTGGGAATCACAGAAGGAGAATGGTCTGACTGGCCGAGGTCTGGTGCATTGGGAATCACAGAAGGAGAATGGTCTGACTGGCCGAGGTCTGGTGCATTGGGAATCACAGAAGGAGAATGGTCTGACTGGCCGAGGTCTGGTGCATTGGGAATCACAGAAGGAGAATGGTCTGACTGGCCGACGTCTGGTGCATTGGGAATCACAGAAGGAGAATGGTCTGACTGGCCGAGGTCTGGTGCATTGGGAATCACAGAAGGAGAATGGTCTGACTGGCCGACGTCTGGTGCATTGGGAATCACAGAAGGAGAATGGTCTGACTGGCCGAGGTCTGGTGCATTGGGAATCACAGAAGGAGAATGGTCTGACTGGCCGAGGTCTGGTGCATTGGGAATCACAGAAGGAGAATGGTCTGACTGGCTGTGGTCTGGTGCATTGAGAATCACAAAAGGAGAATGGTCTGACTGGCTGTGGTCTGGTGCATTGAGAATCACAAAAGGAGAATGGTCTGACTGGCTGTGGTCTGGTGCATTGGGAATCACAGAAGGATAGGAAAGCGAGACTGGTGCCCACAGACTCCTATGTGGCATCCGATAAGTAACACCTCCTATCACTTTAGAGCCAACGCTTTCATTAAGTAAAACATTTTACTATTTCTCCTAAACTACTGCTCAGTTTAACTTAATTTATGAATGAAATTATTATTTTTATTACGTGTGTCACTTTTGTGCACATGAAGCTTTGCATTACATGGCTCTGAGTGCGTCTAAAAATATTGTACTGTATTATTAGTGAGAACTGGGCAGGTCATAGAACTGTATATAAAGTGCCCCATAGATGTCTTTATTATTTACTAGTAAAAGTCACACAGTCAAATAATGGCTGCCATAGATACAGTATGTTTTATTTGTACATAATTCTTAAGTCAACCTTTCTCCCCTCGAAGGCTCAAGCTGGAGTTCAGCTCTCATCCTTTAAGGCAGGTTGGTATTTCAAATATCTACATAGAAGCTTCTAAGCTGGTAGTTCTCAGGAATATTGAAGTTTTCTGTTCCTCTTCCCAAATAATTCAATCAGAGACACTGACCTCAGGATCATGGCCAAGATTTCTGTTCATTGTCCATCTAGGATGAAGGCCAGCTTCGCCTAAGATCTAGATGAAAGCATTAAAAATACATGTTCAAAATGCTGTGAAAATGCGGATAGAGTCTGATCTGTGTTAATGTCAGCACAGGATCAAAGAACTGCAAAAAATGGCCTGTGTCTTCTCAGAGTCCTAAACTGATCATTCATGTACGTACTGTGCTCGCGTATGCGCGTACAGTGTGTATATATATAGGAAAGATAAAGATAGATAGATAGATGTGTGTATATATATATATATATATATATATATATATATATATATATATATATACAGACATATACATACATTCCTTGGCTCTTAATACATTACAGATAAGGAGTTAATTTGTAATTTGACAGCAAACTGGATCAATTAACTAGCAGTTCCTTGTCACTGAAGCGCACGCACTGCATTATACAGGTAACATGGTATTGTTAGTTACATTTAGACAGTGAGCCTACATAGGGTCTTTAAACATAAGGAAGGACGGAGGACAAAAAACATATATACCATATAAGCAGTAAGCACAATATTGTTACACAAGATTTTTGGAATTTTAATGGTTCTATTTAGACTGCACTAAATCTAACTAGATATTCACTGCTACTGGATTGCCTATATAATGCAATACATTATTGTCAAGGAAGGAACTACTGCTTACTTGCAGTAGAGTGTAGTAAGCTAAAAGTTGGAAATAATACAAAGCCCCCTGAGTGTAGACCTTGAACTTGAAAATGAGACGACGCTTAAAGACGAATACAAGCTGAGAAAGAGACAGAATAGTGGGTCGGAATTTCAAGATATTGGTGGCACCTCTCTGGAGAAAGCTCACACTTCTTGTCCGACAAGCAATCCGATCGAGGTAATTCACCAGAACGTGTAGATTGCTGAAAAGATGCCATAAATTAGTGGAATTTGTCACACACAAAGATCAAGAAGAACTACTATCATTAGCTTAAAGCTGTCTTAGTGAAACAAAATGTCTTTACTATAACAGACATACACAGGAAATCAATAGGTGCAGTCTATTTGTAAACAGTAACTCCATTCTTAGAAGCAGCAGGCTACAACAGCAATAATAGCAGTTATACATGGATGACACAGAAAGCAACAGGTGCAGTGAATAGTTATTGGCAAACTTAGTTAATAGAGGCAGCAGGTTCACGATAGCAAAAAAAGCAGGTATAATGGTAAATGCAGATTCCTAGGAACAAGGGGTGAACTACAGCACAGGATACCAGGATTACCAGATTTGACTCTGAGGCTGGAGATGCAGGCTCCCAGGCACAACGGATAAACTGGTTTAGCCACTGGAGCAGGTAAGACTGTTGTCCGCTGGAGAATCAGGAAAAAGAAGGATCAGAAAAGCCAGGGGTCAGAAGCCAAGAAATCCACAAAATGCCAGGGAATAGCCAGGACCAAAGCCATGATCTTGGTCCAAAGGGGAGGTGCAGAACATAGAACAAGCAGGAGACAATTACCAGGGAGTCAGCCAGGATCAGGACATAGGAGTACACTGAAGATCCAGCAGCAGCAAAGATAAACAAACTGGCACAGATTACTGGGAAAGGCAGTCTCTTAAAGGCCAGACACAGATGAGCATGATCCAGCTTAGATGATGAAGGCTTAACCCCTAACAGGCAAAGATAACTGTCCAGGTACAACAACAGCACCCCTGGTAGCACAGAGGTAGTGTAGGCCTAATGCAGAAGGAAGGACAGAGTCCTAAAGTTGTCTTATTGGAATACTGTTGCTGACCTTCACTTTGCTACAGACCAATGTTCCTTGCTGGCTGTCACTACTTTAGTGTCTATTGGGAATTTAATATTTCAACTGCTGACTTTGTACCGCTTCTGTCCATTTGTTACTTGGCCTATCTTACCTCTGTTTTGTTGGTCACTAATCATCTTGGTCCACATACAAGATCTAGGGACAAAAAGTATCAGTGAACTCATAAGATTCAGCTCAGATTTTTATGGACCAAATTCAAGTCCTCTATAAGATCATTCAGGTTGTGTTTACCAGAGTTTCAGCACAAAACGTGTTATTTGTCATGCTGAAACACTGTTGGCTTATACTGCTGAGCCTAAATTAAACCTCCAGGGGACTGCCAGACATTTAAACATTTTACAGATAGTTTCACATTGTATTTCATTTTTTTTTTTAAATCTGACCATGGTCTTTGGGGTCAGAAGAGCATCAAGTTGGGATAATTGTATCACTTCTTCAAGAAGATCCCGAGGCTTGGAGCTCTACTTTGAATGCCTACAGAGTTTACTTCTGTGGATTTATTCTTTTAGGCTTTGGAACCATATGACGGATATGACCTGGACAAATTTGCAACCCCAGAGGACTTTGAGACAGGAGAGGAGATCTGTTGAAATGTATTGGGAAAAGTTTTCATTCTGAGCTACTCAGTGAATGACCCTAATCTTCATAGCCATTTTCATGTGGGGCTTTCAGATGTTCTAAAAGACTTGATGGTACATTATCTTCTTTGTGAAACTACTTAGAGGAAACTTGAACAAGGATTCTCTATTTCCTCTCGTTCCACCTATGACTCTCTTCTAGCACAACCATACTGCTGTTAGATAAACTAACGCAATTTTATTCTACAAAACCAACCCATCTAAAAGATCAGTTACTACCAAAATGTAACAGAATATATGTACCAGTAGAAAACCATTTTTGAGTATTAGCCTTGAATAATAGAGAGTAATCTGCACATTAAAAAAAATCCTTTTTCTTAATTCATTCTCCCTTTTGTTAGGTATTCCCGGGTCTTCCTTGGTTGTGTGAAACCCCCGATTGATTGGCATATGTATGAGTTAACTAACATAAGTTCATATTATCTTCAAAACTGTTTAAATACCTACCTCATGTTGTTTCTGCAATTCCACATTGTATTTTGTGGTCCCTTAAAAAGTGTGAGGCACATATAGAAACCATTAATTCCTACACCGTTCACCTGATTTGGATGTAAATACCCTCAAATTAAAGCTGAAAGTCTGCAGTTAAAGCACATCTTGTTAGTTTCATTTCAAATCCATTGTGGTGGTGTATAGAGCCCAAAATATGAGAATTGTGTCGATGTCCCAATATTTATGGACTTGACTGTAGTAGTATTAGCAGAACAGGATTTAAGGACTATTTAATTACATATAAAGAGTTCCATTTTTGTGTAAGACCCAATCTGAGGGTTGAACGCAACAAATAGCCAAACATATTTTAACCAGAATTTGGTCAACTTAATTACCAATAGCCCCCAGACCCAAGAATGTAACAGACAAGACAGAAATGCATGAATGAGGAAACTCATGATTTCAAAAAAAAGAAAGAGGGATTTTGGATGACACTAATTGGAGAGCTTTTATCATGCCCCAGGATGGCCTCCCTGGAAGCAATTAGGGTTTGGAGTTTCCCAGTTACAGAGGGCATTGGCTTACAAAGTGGTGCCAGAGTAGATCTAAAGGCTAGTGTGGTTGGTGTCACGTATAGAATTCGGATAGAGCCACTTGCTGGTATTAGTGCAACTGAACAAGGAGGCGGGGAGTCTAACACACCATTGGTATTCACCAGGGACCCCCGCAAGGAGCTATGGCCTTGGCTGCAATGGGTGCGCAGGTTCTCCAGGACAGTCACCAGCAAAGTGGTAGGGGAAACAACAGTAGTCGGACAATCCGGATCAGCCGGGATGTGAGATACCAGAGGAGAAAGCAGAGAATGGTCGGGAATAGCCAGGAGTCAGAGCCAGTGGAGTCAATAGGTGCCACATCGCAATTCAAAGAAAGGTCTAGAGACAAGCCGGGTCTGGAGCCGAATACACATTGGAGCAGGGAACAGGTACAGGTAAGAATTTACATTATGAGGAAACGTTTGCTTGACCCACTGCTAAAAATAATAAAACTGTTGTTCTAAACTTAATTTTATTAAACCTGAGATATTGGTTAGGTTCTGACTGCTAGGGGTGAACGGTTAGGTCTGGCTGCTAGGGGTGCAGGGTTAAATCTGGCTGCTAGGGGTGAAGGGTTAAGTCTGGCTGCTTGGGGTGAAGGGTTAGGTCTGGCTGCTAGGGGTGAAGGGTTAGGTCTGGCTGCTAGGAGTGAAGGGTTAAGTTCTGACTGCTAGGGGTCAAGGGTTAGGTGTGGCTGCTAGGGGTGAAGGGTTAGGTCTGGCTTCTACGGGTGAAGGGTTAGGTGTGGCTGCTAGGGGTGAAGGGTTAGGTCTGGCTGCTAGGGGTAAAAGGTTAGGTTAGTGTTGGCTGACCTGTGACACTCCAGGTGTTGTGAAACTACAAGTCCCAGCATGCTTTGCCAATATATAGCAGCTTAATGCTGGAAGGGTATGCTGGGACTTGTAGTTTCACAACACCTGGAGTGTCACAGTTTAGCCAACACTGGGTTAGGTCTAACTGCTAGTGGCAAAGGGTTAGGTATGGCTGCTAGGGGTAAAGGGCTAGATCTAGCTGCTAGGGGTAAAGGGTTAGGTATTACTGCTAAAGGTGAAGGGTTAGGTATGGTTGCTAGGGGTAAAGGGCTAGATCTAGCTGCTAGGGGTAAAGGGTTAGGTATTACTGCTAAAGGTGAAGGGTTAGGTATGGATGCTAGGGGTAAAGGGCTAGATCTAGCTGCTAGGGGTAAAGGGTTAGGTATTACTGCTAAAGGTGAAGGGTTAGGTATGGATGCTAGGGGTAAAGGGCTAGATCTAGCTGCTAGGGGTAAAGGGTTAGGTATTACTGCTAAAGGTGAAGGGTTAGGTATGGCTGCTAGGGGTAAAGGGCTAGATCTAGCTGCTAGGGGTAAAGGGTTAGGTATTACTGCTAAAGGTGAAGGGTTAGGTATGGCTGCTAGGGGTAAAGGGCTAGATCTAGCTGCTAGGGGTAAAGGGTTAGGTATTACTGCTAAAGGTGAAGGGTTAGGTCTGGCTGCTAAGGGTAAAGCGTTAGGTCTGCTGCCAACCAAAGAAAATAAAGGTAAAAATGTGTCCAGGATATTTGTAATCAGTGTCCTTAACAGCTGTTTCCCCACAGATCTACTGCTGTGATCTACATCGCTGCTGCAACAAGGTATTACATGGAACAGATAGAACATTTAATGATAAGTACAGATAGATAAGTAATGTAGATGCAGAACACTGACCAGGAATAACGTTTCTGGCTGAGGACAAACCTTATTGATGTGGCTTAAAAGGAGGAAGTGGCAGAGTTTCGGGTGTGGTATAGATTGAGGCACATAACCAACACTGATAAGAAAGACAATGGAACAACAATTGCCTTCTCATCAAATCAGTCTGCCACCACTAAGATGTTGTTATAAATGTGGCCACTGTGCATGGCTAAATCAGTAGTCCAATCAGATTCTAGCTGTCATTTTGTAGAATGCACTAAATGAATGAAAACTAGAATCCGATTGGTTGCTATAGGCAACATCTCCACTTTTTGAAACCCGCAGTTTAGTAAACATACCCCAAAAAGTGGTATCTCCCTTTTACAGGTTGAAAGCCCCATTGGTAGGAAGTGTAAATATCTTGGCACAGGTAACAAAAAAAAATAGTGGAGTGTACTTCTTATTTGCAGAAAGACCAGCTATTTGTATGGCAGGTGTGGCAGGAGACTTGGCACTCTCCACTAATGCCTCTGCCACCAAGGTCTGCAATCATCAAGAGGAAAGACAGATGTCTGTTGGAAAAGCTTCATAGCCGTAAAAGAGGGGTGGGTTCCCTGCCAGCGTATGTATTTCACCACGGGCAGCTGGGAATCAGCTGGAGGACCAGAGATGAATGCACTTTAAGATGTACAGAGCAGGGACGCTGGGGCTAGGAGCTTGTTGGAGGAAGTTGTCTTTTCAGTATGTAAATACAAATTTGGCACTTTCCAGCTGTGTGGTGTATTCGTTCACAACTACAAAAGAAATGGCCTCTGAGAATCTGCCTGGTTCCAACAGAGAGAGCACCGCGGATGCATAGTTTTGGAATAAAAGCCAAATGCCTCAGCTCACCCAATGTACTAATTGTGAACTATTTACATGGTAAGCGTGATCAGCATTTTTTTTTTTTGCATAGCACATCTGGGAATTTCATGCATTCTAAAAATACCATTTATTAAAGGAAAAAGACCATATATGTAGGCGGTTTATTATCCCTTCCCATTTCACAACATGTACAGCAGGGACAGACAATTTCAAGAAAGCGATTGAGACTGCTGATGAAAGATGCAGGAACCTGCAGAGGATATATAGACGGAGCAGCGTGGGATTCTCCTATATAGCAAATACTTGCTAACAATATTCTATTTAAAATAATGTTTATTTTTTATGTGGAAGGCTTTTTAATGTATTTATTGTGGGTGTGCCATGCCTTTATATAGTGTAGCCACACCCCCTGCAGTAAATGCTGATCTCTGGTATTGCGGATTGCGAACTGTACGACGCTGTGGTAGGTATTGCGAACGCAAGTGGTATACACCAGCCTTTCAGTTAGTTGTTTTTTTAATCCAATATTTCTTTTAAATATATTACATGTATATATATCTATCTATATATATATCTACATATATATATATATATATATATATATATATATATATATATATTTATTTATTTGTGGCAAAAGCACCCTTCTTGTGACACAAGCACCCTCAGGTGAAGAAACACGCAGACAACTTCTTGTCTCAAATTATGTGCTTTTACTGCTGCACCACAATCAACAGCAAACATCAGGACGGCACCAGGCAGCCTACCATTTGCTAGTCCCAATTGCCCTAACTGGTCACCGGCCACTAGCTGGCATCAGTCACAATGCACACATGAACAGTTCAGCCTCATATAGTTGAGACTCCCCCCACAGCCTTGGTTTGACGGACAGGTGACACTCCCACCTTGCCTTTAAAAGGAAGTCCCTCAGGTGCTTTGTAATCACTCTTGATTGCAGACAATCCTTGTCAGCTCTGCTGTTAGCTGTGGAAGAGACACGGTGAAAGCATGCAAGTAAAATCACACTTTATACTTATACTTTCTGACACATGTTGGAGACCTGAATGTAACTGAATCTAGGTGCACTGTTATACCTGTGTGTGATTTGGTCTGCAGTATTTACCTGCAGACTATCAGCTGCATAGCTGTTTCCACTCTTAGAGGACCATGGCAAGCCACTCCTTTTGCCTATATATATATATATATATATATATTATATATATATTATATATGTACATTTTAAAATGTGGATCATCTGTGTGACTCTGGAAAATGTTGCATAACTAGAATATTTCATTTTCCTGCCTATTCTTAAACATTCCTTAATCAGATATTAAATATAGAGGTACAAGTAAATGGTCATGCCCAAGCACGTAGGTCTCAAACATACCCCCAAGCAACATTAACTAGAATGATTGGCAAATATGAGACAGATAGCACAAAACAAAATACATTTGGCAGCGTACTAAAACACGTTTTCCATAGTAAGAAAAATTATGTAAAAACACAACCTACACTAACTGCAATACTAAACATGTTATGACTTTGCTGTGGTATATCCATCTTTTAGGCATCTAAAGAAATGAATAGTTTGGTGGGCATATGGAAACTGAGATTTATTTTTAATTTTTTTATTTGCATATTGTTCAAGGCACACTAAACCCAATATTGAAATTTTATATAAACCATGAAGGTAAAATACATTGTTTAATGTTGACAGTGCACTGCCAGTCTGTTAAAAAGCAAAGCATTAACCCCCAACTCTATTATAGACAGCTAATCCAATGCAGCTGGATCTAATGAAGGTCAAACCGCTGAGACTGCAGTCACTTAAGCTGCTGTGTCATCACTGTCCAACTGTATAAGTCTACCAACTCACAGGACTATATTTACTAAACTGTGGGTTTGAAAAATAGGAAGCAGCAATTCTGATTTTTTTCCAAATGGGATGTATTCAAATTGGGCAAGGTTTTAAGCAACATTTTGCCAAACTGCATGGCAAACTGTTACTTATTAGTAGAAAAAAAACCCACAACAACAAAAAATGTGGTTCAAGCAGACAAGAAAGTTCAAATCGAATGCTGTTTGAGCCTGTAAGAATGTAAAAATAAAAAAAAACAACAAAAAAAAAAACTTCCCTTATTACAGTCTGTTCAGCAGGGGGGTGGCCCCGAAAAAATTATTGTGATCCCACAATTACAGAGTAATGGCCCAAGGCGGCCCAATGCTGAGTAACATGGAGTTGATGAATGCCAGGATAATACTCTCAAAATATAGTGTCTACTTTTGTGGCACTAAAAATGCCAGGATGTACCTATGCAACACAAGTGTTGCCCCACATTTAAATAAATATTTAGTAGTGCTCCCACTGTAGTAATTACAATACATATTGGTGCACCCATGACTAATAAACATTAGAGCCCACATTACTAATAACATAAATATTAATGGCGCACTATAGAAAATTTAAGGGGTAAAATCGGATATGAAAAATGTCCATTCCTTCCATCCTGCACTACATGCAGTTTAGTGGTTTGCAAGCTGCAACACATTGGATGCAGTTTTAGTTTTCAGCCTCCGGACTGTAGTATAGTAAATCTTGAGTTTGGATCTGAAAACCACATGCAATGTGACTTTACTTGATTTCTAATATAATTATATAATTTAATGGACTGTGTGTGTCTTGTATACATTTTTTTATACAAATTAATATATATATATATATATATATATATATATATATGCTTGAATAGTTTCAAAAACTTTCTTGTGGAGGTTTTGACAGTAATTTTATGGGGTGGGATTCAAGGTGAAGAACAACCTAATAAATTAAACTCCCTACTGGCATAGTTCCCAATATAGTTACCACAATATTATTATCCGCGCCTCGACTTGTAACCAGGGCCTGAAAACTTCATCGACGGTTCCCATAGCAAAAAGTAGGGGTTGGCCTGGTGATGTTACTCCAACCTCCTGGGCCCCAGCGCATGCTCAGAAAGGCCCCTCAAACTGCTGTTGTTGCGAGAGCAAAGCCTCGCAGTTATGTCAACTGGGGAGAAGGCTGGGGTTGTTTCTTTTAAATGTTTGAGGTTGAGTTCTTTAATTACAAACCCTAGTCTGGGAAGGTGCTTGTCCCAGCACATTTAATACCTGTCACAACAAGCCCCACCCACCACTGGATGCTGACTTTAGTTGTGTTGATAACCCATGTCTAAATGACCAGTGTAATGAATGCTATGAATGCAAGCCATTTTGTTACTGAGTATATTAACATCAATGTTCCATCTGAGAAGAGCAACCTCAAATTTAAAGAGCTGTAAGCTTGATCTAACAAGAACTCCATTCTCAAGGTGGCCAGTCATGTGTTGATAAGAGTGCTGACATTAGCACACTGTCCCAACATGCAAGTTCATCTGGTCTCAAAATCAAGTCAGAGTCAATTAAATAAATCTCCGCCATGCCGAAAGTCTGCATCTGGCTGCTTTCAGCATGTATGTGCGATTATTTTCCAGCGGGGTACGCGTCGCCGATGCTGTTAAATTCAACGCTGAGGACACCTACAAAAGAAAACCGATTTGAGAAGACAACAACAAGAATATACACAGACTTACCTGATCAGCGACTGTCCAGATATCCGATCGTAGCAGGACATTGACAGCAGCTTCTTCCGAATGCACGGGTGTTCGGCAGTAGTGCCTGACGTCAGTGCGCCCTTTTACTTAAAGCGGCAATGTTGGGACCCCTCTCTTAACAGTTAACCTGTGTGGTCCCGACATTGCCGCTTTAAATAAAAATTATTTACCAGTATCGGTGAAGAGACTACCACCGTTTCCACCAGCACTTATAAGCCCTAATGTTATCCAGCTGCTTTGCCAAAGGGCGTAATGTAGTGTAGAAAAGGTCCAATCGCACCAGCTTTTATTTTTACTAATAATGAAAAATTGGCTAAGGGCCTAATAGCCTGATCATCCAAATTGGTCGCCCACATGTAGATCATGAAAGACTACTTTTTGAGCAACCCTGCACAATGGATTTTCCCTGGTTAACACTATCATTTCTAGGTCACTCAACTTAGAGAAAACAGTGATCTACGTGTAAACTTGGACCATCAGGGATTGGTTGCTATAGGCAACATCTTAAACTTTTCCAAACCGGCAGTTTAGTCAATATACCCCCAGGAATTGTATCATTTGGCTTTTTATGTAACATACTAATTGGAGGATATTGCTTTACTAACTTACCTATACATATACTTAGTCAGGCTGGGTACGAATTTCCGACTGTGAAAATACCGACAGAATAATACTGAAATGAAAATCCGACAGTAAATACTGACATGGAGAAAATACCTACAGTGTAAATACTGACATGGGTAAAATACTTACAGTCTAAATAACTACACGGAGAAAATACAGACTCGTATAAAATACCAACAGTATGATTGCTGACAGTGAAAATACTGACAGTCTCGCTGCCGGCATTAAATCGGCAATGCGAAGCGGTTCCGGAGGCTATACAGCAGCAAACAGTGAAAAAAAAACAATGGGGTGGGATTATCATCAAAGTGAAGAACCACCTAATAAATGTTAATAAATTAAACTCCCTACTGGAATAGTTCCCAATATAGATGCCTCAATATTATTATCCGCGCCTCGACTTGTAACCAGGGCCTGAAAAAAAATAATTGTACCTCTTTACCATGGACAGTGGCGATACAAGTGGCTGCTGTCTTCCTAACGCTATCGCCATCTCAGTATGGTGATACCAGAGAGGAAATACTTAAATGCATGCACGAGTATGCAAGTTGGCTCATGCATGCACAGCAATAAACACCTAAAGAAAATCTATATTTCACCGCTCTATCATAAATAGACCCCATAAAAATTATAACATATATTATAAAGTAATACAATAGAAAGAAATGATGTTTGGTGCAAAGAAGTCGCTCTGTAAATCTATGCACAATACATGTACATATGATACGTCTTTTGTCAGAGGTTTAGACAGCCCTGGCTACAGTCGTGGTATGAGTTTATTTTAACTCTGCGAGAGGCAGTATCCAGAAATAGAGCCACAGATGATTGAATTGTTCGGTGTCCTACTTGTACACCTGGCCTGTAGATGACGAATGTTAAACAGAAAATGAAATGATTGATGGATGCAAGATCGAGATTTCCAAACAGGATTATTTGTAACATTCGATGGGGCATGGTGACATTGATGGTGTGCGTGTTTTTACTTCCCCCCCTCTGTACATATTCACCAAAGTGAAATAAGCCAATAAACACAACTCTCACTTTTTCCAACAAGCAAAATATTCCACTTCAATTACTGATGTGTATTTAATATCTCTGTTTATCATAGAGATAGATTTAGTGGAGGAAAATGCAATAGCGCATAATCCCATTACATACTGTGTTATAAGAAGAGACAAAGCCATTCATTTCAACAGAAGTGTGGCAGTCATAGCATGAAAATAAACATCATTTGAAATTATGAGTATTGCCATTTAAAGTGGACCCATTGGCTTGAAGGAATTTTCTGATTTAATAAAAAAACAAAACTGTACGTATTGCCAGCCATTTGTGCCAGAAATGGTTCTTTATTTAAGGTGGGTTTGATTAGGGTCTGAGCACCTTTCTGTATTCACCATTCATATACTGTTTGTCCAGGATTGGCACTACCATCTCTAGGCGGTCACCTAGGACGTCATGAATATGGGGGCATTGATTTTCCTTGCAAATCGTTATTCCTCTGCTGAATCACTCTGCATGTCTCTACACTGGTTGCCTGTTTTCTACCGAATGCAATATAAAATACTTTTACTAACCTACAAGGCCATCAAGAAAGCTGCACCAACACACATCTCCTCTCTTGTCTCAAAATATCTCCCAACTTGGCAACTCTGTTCTGCACAGGATCTGCGTCTCTCATCCACACTCATTACATCCTCCCATTCCCGGTTACAGTACTTTTTTCGGGCTGCACCCACTCTATGGAATTCTCTCCCTCGCACAATAAGACTCTCCTCTGGTCTACAAACTTTCAAGCGTTCTCTGAAAACCCACCTCTTCAGACAAGCTTATAAAATTCCTCAACCACCCTCTTAACCTCACTACATTACCCTATTACCATCCGTTACACAATTTCTCACAAGACAACTACCTCCTGACCAACATTGTTGTGTGACAGGATCATTTAGCCTATGAGTCACTTTTACCTTTGCAGTCTGGCTGAACCGAAATGCAAAATGTAGACTTAACCTCGTATCAAACTTCCATTGTCCCATAGATTGTAAGCTTGCGAGCAGGACCTTCTCACCTCTTTGTCTGTTTTACCCAGTCTGTTTATTAGTTTACTGTGTTTTTCGTCCCCAATTGTAAAGCGCTACGGAATATGTTGCCGCTATATAAATAAATGATGATGATGAACTGAAACCCTGAATGAGTGACATAGTGACTCATTCTGTGTTATTTACCTATGACGCTGTTGGCTGCTGCTCCTTCGTGTTGGTAGTGGGCTGGAAGCGTGGTGCTGGTGTGGGGATATGATGTCCCAGCGCCCCTCTCCTAGTATGAGATAGAGTTCCACCAATGACTAAGAAGGGGGGAGGCAGCACTAGAGGAGGGGGGTGCCAGAAGAGGGATAGAGCAATTTGTAGGCAATAAAGAGCATCTGACTGCTTATAACAGCACATATTGGTACTCTCTTACAGAGGACAACGCTACAAGCGACAGAGGCAGTGACAAGACAAGTAGGAAGCCACAGTCTGAAAGTTGCATGACGAAAGGAGCTGTGATCCTCAACAGCACAACATTGTGATGCACTGGACATTGCACCTAGGTACTTGGTTTGGTTTTTATTTGCCTCAGTCTCTTGCTCTTTATTCTTAAAACCCAATGTTTAATTTTTTCATGGCATTATCTTTAGAACTATATCACCCTTCACCCTTTCTGCAACACAGACCTATGTCCACAGTGCCCCCTCACTCTCCCTTCACCTCTAGTTAACCCTCATGAACTCTTTTCCTATTTATATTCACTAACTGGAACATCTTCACCCTGTCGCCAGAAAATAAAAGGTCACACATCCTATAGTCATCTTTCCTATTTCTCTCTCTCTGTTTCTACTAGCTGGTGATATATCACCTAATCCAGGTTTCCTCCACATCCCCCATTCACGGATATCAGAACACTATCGAAATACAGCAAACCTCAATCATATCACCTATCTCCCATCTCTTCCAATATCCTTTAAATTTGCCCTTTGGAATGCACGCTCTCAACCTCAACCTTCTGCTTCTGGCAATAACAGAAACATGGCTCACGCAATCAAACACTGCCTTGCCTGTAGCCCGTTCACCAGGTGGCCTCACCCACATATGCAAACCCAGAATCGGACAAGTAGGTGGGGTTGGGATACTTCTCTCCCCACATTGCAAATTCACAGTTCTACAAAATGTTCCATAACTTACGTTCCCATCTTTTGAAGTACATCCTATTCAGATTTTTAACCCAATCTTGCATGTTGCTGTGATCTATCGGTCTCCTGGGTCCCACCAACAATTTCTTGAACATTTCTCTGCACAGCTCCCTTATTTCTTACCTTCCAAAATACCCGCTATCATCATAAGTGATTTTAACATCCATATTGATAATCCACATTCCTAACCTCCTCCCTCTGCCTCACCCAGTGGACCGAATACTCTACTCATCAGGATGGCCACTGCATTGATTTTGTTTTCTCTAAACTATGCTCATTTTCCAGGATCATCACCTTATTAGCTACAAACTCTCCCCCAATACATTAATCTCTCTGCTGGTTAATTCTACCAATCCTCCTTGTACCCGCAGAAATCCTAACTTCATTCATTTTCAACGGTTTACACCTCTCTCCAACACCTTCTCTCCCCAATCTCTACATTCTATCCCCTTGATATAGCAGTACCTCATTTTCACTATACCCTTGCAACAGCCCTTGATCAAGTGGCTCCAGCGACTCTTCATACTCTGTACGGACTTCGATGTCGGCTGCAGAAATATTCAAAAGCTTTCTCGCAAAGCAGAGCATCACCGTCATAAGTCTCGTACCGCTAAGGATTTGCTATATATATACTGCTATCTATCACTCATATTGAAATTCTCTGACACTGTTAAACCTACTTCCAGTCTCTCATCTATGCTCAGGCTTCTAACCCCAAATGCCTTTTCAACACATTTAAATCACTTCTCAACAGTCCCACCTTAAACCCTCCGAATACCTTCAATGCCCAGGATCTTGCTTCCTACTTCAAGGACAAGATTGATAAGATTCGACTTGAAATGGTATCATCTTCCTCGACTAGCAATCAGCTCAATTCCTTCCCAACACCCTCTGACACCCTCTCTTCATTTGATCCCACAAATGAAGATGAAATCCCTTCTTATCTTCCTGCTCTACCACCTGTCCTCTCGATCCCATACCCACACAAATAGGTAGGTCCATGTCTCCTGTGCTCATCCCATCCCTGACTAAAATCTGTAATCTCTCTCTCTACTGGTATCTTTCCGTCAGTACTCAATCCTGCAGTGATTACTACTATTTTGAAAAAGCAAAATTCTGACCTACACTCTCTCTCAAATTGCCATCCTATATCTCAGCTTCCATGCCCCTCCAAGCTTCTTGAGAGAATTGCCTACACTCGCCTCACTTGGTTTCAATCCTCACATAACCTACTGTATTCTCTTCAGTCAGGCTTTCATTCTCAACACTCCACAGAGTCTGCGCTGACTAAGGTTTGATTGCTGCTAACTTTAAAGGCCATTATTCACTTCTAGTTCTCCTGGATCTTTGTGGGAGGCAGAGTGAGAGGTGGTTATTAGAGAGGAGGAGAGCAGTAGGTCAGAGATGTCAAGCTGTGATGCATTTCATGACAATGTCCGAGGGAAGGGAAACAGTTAGTGGCGACTTTGTAGGTGAGGGAGAGCAGCTTGAATTGAATCCCGAAAGGAATGGGTAGCAAATTAAGGTATTTTCAGATTATAGCAGTGGGCGAGGAGCAGTGGAATAAGAGGGTTAGACTCACTGCTGCATTTAGGACAGATTGTAGAGGGAAAAGGTGAGTGACGGGAAGGACAGCTAGGAGGAGGTTGCAGTAGTCCAGGCAGGAGATAATGAGAGAGTGAACCAAAGCTTTTGTTATGTCCTAAGTGAGAAAGGGCTGTATTCTGGCAATGAGTAAAAACTACTTTTCACTGCAGTTGCTTAGGAGCCAACTTGTCCTCACCACAGATACCAGGTACTCTAAGTCAGTGGCGGAATTACCATTGGCAGAAAAGGTGGGGTGCATTGGGGCCCATGGAGTTAATGGGACCTGCTGTATGGACAACTAGCGCTGTGTGGGCCTCAGTTCCCTTCTTCCCGCTTCCCTGCATCGCGGCCCACAGCGCGCTAGTTCCGCCTCTGCTCTAAGTAGAGTATGAGTGCGAGCATGTGTATTAGAAAATTAATCTGGAATTATGTCCTGTGGGAGAGTAGGCAGGAGTAAAATGGACAGGAGTGAATGGCCAGGATCAGCCCTGATCTGGATAAGTCTCAATTGGGGTGGGGCGGATGTTATCATAAACTTTGGGAAAGTCAAATTGGAGGATGCCGCCCCCACGGCTCCAGCATGTCATTGTGCCCAACCCCTCCGAAATATTTCACCCATGTATTTGTGGTAAAAAAAATGTCTGGTCTAGCAACCTGCCTAATAATGTAACAAATGTTTAAATTACTTAGAGGCAATAAGAACCTAATTTTACTCTCTTGTTCAACTCTAACGTCGACCTTTGCATTTCATACAGTGCTGCAAAAAATACTTACATTGTAGCTGTACCGAGGATATATTTTGGTTGCACTTTTCTATTCCCTACACCAGCACATGCTGGTTTGTTGCAGTTCTTCTTACAGTCTTTGACACTGGAGACATCTCCTGATACCTGTTTGGTCTTGAACCGCGTTCACCTGTCAGAAACCGCTCACTGACGGAGAATATGTCAAGGATATATGTGAGACAAGCAGCTGTGTATTGTGAGCAGTAACAGTAGCCTTATCGACATCATTGTGTCTGGATTAAAGTATGTACATATCATGTGAAACAAAATCTCTACTGTGGAATGAAGCCTAGAAATGTTTTGATAGTAGAGTATGAGCTACTCTCTCGTACCTTTCCATTCGGTCAGCATCATTCTGTCTGAATTAATGGACTGATTTACCTAGCTAAGATTCCTCCAACATCTCGACTGCCTCCTTCTGCCTATGTAACCGGCACTTTTTTTAAAAAAAAGTTTAAACAGTTCCTTAATAGTAAATTCATTATTAATATCTCCACCACAGTGGTATTGCTGTGTTGCAGTTAATATTATGCAGGCATGGACCACGCACATGAATACCTTGCACAAGACCGAAAGGGGCATGGGGTGGTTGCGGCCTAATGTGGGTGTGGTTGGGAGAATCAGGGCGTGGTCAAACTTTATCCAACTTTTTAATACTTCAGTGGTTCCTTGTAACTGAAGGTACTGATGGATCCAGCATCCCCTAGTAACATTATTTATAGGTGTTTGGTATGTATATTATAATAATACTGATAAATAATAAAACATTATAGTGAAAGGCAGGGGCTGGCTGCGATGGGGGGCAAGGTAGTCCACCTTGGGACTTGTCCTCCCAGACCGGTCCCATAGTGGGCTACCTTGGCCTGGGTCACTGGGCTAGCTCCATTTGTTTGTTCATTAAAATAGTTTCTTAAAATAGACTACTGAGCTCCGTACCAGCCAGCCCCTGGTGACAGGTAATCATTTTAAGCTGATATTAGTCAGAGGACAAATCCTGGTGCATAGCCTGTTAAGTGGACGGGTAGCCAGTAGATTGGGCATTTGGGTGTAGGATGCAGGCTAGTGTTGGGTTTTTAAGTTCACCGGTAGTGTTAGTAATACTGTGGCTGCTATTTTACTTACTAGTTCCTGGATCAATCGCCTTTCCTCTTAAAAGCTGTTTCATTGTGCAAACAAGTTGGCACTAGTATAGGGGCTCATATAGAGTTGAACTAAATGCGTATAGATACATGCCTATGCAGATTTCATCCCATTTTACACTTATGCCTCCTTATGTTTGGAGAAGTAGAATGGGGAGGGAAGGGGCAGTCAAGTGTAGGCTGAGAACAGTAAGGGCATGTTTACGTAACTGTGACTGAAGTAGACAGACACATATACACCTGTCAGGAACCGTATCTGGTGCAACAATACCCAATGATAATGATTAGCTGCACGAATTAGCCGTTTCTGATTGGCTGATTGCGGATTGACTCCTCTAGCTGATAGCACTTAGTTCATTAGTGTGGCTACTATAGTAAATGAAGTTTCATTCACATTACTCAATTGATATTTCCATTTTAACTGAGGAAGGAA